>NW_006439568.1:25297010-25306484 GCF_000325575.1 Pteropus alecto | reverse complement strand
CATAATGATTAAGAGCTCCCAACAGAGGTAAAAAGAAAAATAATCACTTGGAAATATGAATTTTGAAAAACAAATTTTCATCAAGAGGTTCTAATTTCCACTCATTTGATCATTCTCAGTTACATCTGGTGAATTCTGCCTCTAGTACAGATGACACTAATATAGAATAAGTATTTATTAAATTCCCTCTTTTTAAATCAAACATATTTTATTCCAAATAAGTTTGGACTTCTTGAAACGGTGAGGGTTACACCCTTTGTAATGTTGATCGTCCGAATGGTACACAGAACCCATGGTTGCAAGTGTTGCCTTTTCCCCATCCCTCAATCCTAATCCTATTCCCCTTGCTTCCTCAATAGTTATGGAGGATGGGAATTAAGGTTTCAGAGAATTCCTGAGTTTGGAAAGAAAAAGAATAAGTTATAAAAAGCGGGATTTAGGCAGAGGAAATGGCCTGCTTTTGGAAGTCTGCGGTTTGGGGAGTTCAGCTCAATTTGAGAACGTCTTTTATCTCTATTTCTATTTGTAAATTTTCCCAGAGTCTGAAACAGTGCCTGCCAGACTGTGAGAATTTACTAAATAACTGGCAAATGACTGAGTAGATTAGATTGTGCACTAGCTCCTTCCCAGCAAGAGGGCGAACCTCTCTAAGCCTCAGTTTTCTCATCTGTAAAGCAGAGTAATAATACTTAAGAGTTTTTGTAATGATTACCTAATAAGGTACTGGCACTACTACTACTACTACTACTACTACTACTACTAATAATAATAATAATAATAATAATAATAATAATATTCCTGTGAACACCTAAAGCATAGGGACTGTGTTTTCATTAACACAACTTTAGATTTGTGACCATAGAACTGGACAAGGAGCAGGGTATGTGCAGTTTCCATTAGATGTCATTGAAATATCTGTAAGAATTATAGCTCTTTCAGACAAAAATAATATAGAAAAAAATACAGAATTCTGATTATCAGATTTTAATGATAAAGCTGGAAGAGGTTGTGGAAGAATTATATAGGGGCAGAATAATCCAATAAAGTGGCAGTAATTTTAAAGCCAATGGTGAAAAGAAAAAAATTCTTAAGATCATTAAATAAATGTGAAATCTAATTATTCAGTGAAGGTTGGCTACAATCTGAATGGGGAGTGTGGAATTCAATTTACTTAAATCAGAAGGAAAAATTGGTTAATGGTCTATCTTGAACTCAGGAGAGACCAACTCATAAAAGATAAGGATTTGGGATTCCTGTTGTTACACTGACTGTTAAGGGTAGTTGGAATGTTGGTCAATACTCCAGAGAGAGTCCATCTCCTTTCTGGGCCAAAGCCTCTTGTAGATTTGCAGCCATAGTCTGCTGAAATGTTCTCCCTATCTTTCCGGTGACGCTAATTTTTCAGTAGTGGATTTGAGTTTTTAACCCAAAAAAAATTGTGGAATAGAGTACAAAAAGTAAGTAAATCAAATCTAAATGATGAATACTTTTGTATCATGTTCAAAAATAGTTTTTTTAATCATTCAGACAGTCTGTACATTTTTGGTACTTAAAATGTTTGCAAGTTTAAAGAAAATGTAGTTTATTAAGGTATATAAAAGGTTAGCCTTCTGGAATCAATTTAAATAAGTGAGAAATTAATTTTAGATTCTTGATCTTAAGTCAAAAGTATAAACAGTATTGGAATGCTTAATAGAACTTAAGCATAATCATATTTAGAAATTTAATTTATTAGTTCTACTTGGAGTGGTTTAAGTATATCAGAAGGTGTTTCCTGCTAGAAAAATTTGAAGGGCTTTAAAATTAAATTGATAAAAGCAATGTACACATTTAAAGGAAGTTTATTAACTAGGTTTGTAAACAAAATTGGTTGATTCAGGGAAGTTGGGCTATTCAACTTGAAGATACATAAATCAAAGAGTCCCTTGAAAGTGCTTGTTAAAATTACTAGATTAATAAGTAAAATAATATTTGTGAATTTATTTATTTAATATATTTATTGAATGTCTGCTGTGTTAGTCACTATTCTGGATGCTCGGAATATAGCAATGAACAAAATAAGGGCAAAAAAATATCTTTATGGGGCCTAAATCATTAAACTTAAGGCTTTAGGAAAAAACTAAGTTATTAAATCTTTTGGTTTAATATATTGGATATTAATGTTAAAACAAGTTAGCAGTCTCTTCATCGCACAAAATGTCCCCCAAGGAACGCCCAAAAATTCACATTGTCAAGTGACTTCATTCATCTTTGTATCATCAGTGCCTAGCTCACATACGACTCTCAAAATCATGTGTGGTTTGAGTGGTGAATCTTCTCTATTGTCTGACTTTTTCATATCGCTTACAAGAAATCTGCACTAACCAAGATTTTCTTCTTGAAATGCAATGTCTCCACGGTTGAGGAGACAGGAGATATTTATTTACATCTTTATGTAATTTGGTCAAATTATGTTTCTCCTAACAGAAGAGTTAAAGAATAAATTTTATGATGGAGGGGAGAAATGTAATTTTGGAGATGAAAATATTTGTGCAGAAAAAGGAAACCTCTAGTTTAGGAACATATTAAGACATATTAAGGTGCAGAACTGGGAGTCATTAGGACAGTTGGGGGAACTGGGTAAGCAGTATAGAAAGAGTGGTGGAAAAATGCAAAGAATTCTCAACCATTTCAAAATAGCTTCCACCCAGGAAAGAGTCTTTTTTTTTTTTTTTTTTTTTTTTTTTTTTGGCTTCCCAGTGATTATCTGTTCCCAAAATCCAGAAGTCAGAATTGCTTTGATAAAAAGTTCTATTTGGGTAAATAAAGCTTTTGCAAAAGGAACTGAAAACTCAGATAAACATCATTTCCATAGGAAAATGTTTCTCAGTTTTAACAGCCCACTTACAACTAGTCTATTAAAACATGACCTATTTGTAAATTGACCATTATTTTGATAATTAAAACCCAAAAACCACACCCAAAGCAGTTTCAGAAAACTGTAGAGAATCTACAGAAGCCCATCAATGACCTGAACTATGGGTTTCTCAAGGCAAGCCCAAGCTAAGAACTCACTGAATTTTGCAATCTTTACCCATTTTCAGCTTCAAGTAAATATCCCAGCAGTCACAATTCACATATTTCAAAACCACAGGCAGTGCTGGTGCCACTGTAGCAGCTCCTCTTCCACTAGCTGGCTGTCCCTAGTCACTGTGGCTAATTGCAAATTTCCCACACTGACATTTAGTGACCAATAAGAGAGCAGGTAGGTGATCTGGGGGCAGAAATGTATAGTGGTTAAATCCTTCGGCTCTAGAGTCTGAAAGAACTAGGTTTAAATTTTAACTACTACTCCCTGGCTGGTGACCATGGGCCTGCCGCTTAAACTCCTCACTTATTTCCCCATGGATAAAATGAAAATTATAATAATACCTACCTCATGGAGTTTCTAAGGGGCCTAAATGAGATAATACATGTACATCATTCCTGACATTTAATGAGCACTCAGAATTACACCTATACATGGGTTCCCTGACTTATAGCAAGTGAACAAATAGAAAAACATTTCATATATTCTGCTTCCAGTAAGCCATAAATGTAAATAGTAATTACTGACATTTTGGTTAGCTTAGGTAATTTACTGCTTTCTTTTTTCAACATTAAAGAAATCAAGAAATAATTCAATACGTATTTGGGCTCTTGAGTTGCTGAAATGAGGTACAGGCCTATAAACACTATTCTAATAGCTGACAGGAATTGGGCTTTAATATGGTGAATGAAAAGTTCATGAAAAGAGAGTTACGGAAGAGTTATGAAGAAAAATGCAATGCTCTAAATTATAGCTTTTAAAACAATCGGTGTCTTTTTGGACATTCAGTCCCACAGAGGAACAAAATAGCACTGACAATAATTCCTTAAGAAAATAATTTTTCTAAATAGATCCATATAAACCAGGCTGAGTTATTAAGGGGGAAATGAGTTTAATAATACAGTATTAGATTGAGTATCATCATGGAAAAGTATACTGTAAAAATTGTTTTGAATATTAATTGACCTCTCTGGTAATTTTGTGTTGTAAATACTTGTATTATAGTGAGGTAGACAGTTTAAAAAAAAAAAAAAAACTCTCCATTAGACAGACTTAAAATTTTGTAATAATATTTAAGAAAATGATAACATTAAGAAAGAATGAAATATCCGATTAATGCTTAACTTTGTACAACTCGAATATAAACTTTAAAAATATTAGAAATTATAACATTTGAGTGCATATAATGTTTTGTACATTAAGATGAATTTCATGCTGTCCGTTTCCTCCTTGCACTTTCAGTCACCTTAAATAAACAAATATATACAGCCTTAACAGAAAAACAGTGCATCCAAAGCAAATGTGCATTTTAAATTATTTCTCCTGGCCAAGTCTTTTTTTTTTACTTAGCATTTTATATTAGCATTTATTATCATTCTCGCCCTTTCTTTGACAGATTGTAGTTCTCTGAACCAAACAAGCAACAGGTTTAGATCAAGAGAGAGCAAAACCACTTAGGAAAAACAAAAACTTTTTTAATGGCACAAGTTCCCTTGTTTGAACCACTGCATGGTCAAAGATGAGAAGGAAGCAAATTCTTCAAAAGGCCTACTTATGGACAATGTTTGAAAATAATACTGATGCAGGCTGGAGGAAAGTTCATGTTTTTGACAATCTGGAAATGGGTATTTCAATTGTGCTGTGCTCTCCGCTTCCTTCCGGAAGATGAATTTCACCCCTGCCTCCTTCCTCACTGCCCCATCCCCACCTCCCACCCCAAGCTCAATGTAACAACACTTTGCTCTTTTCACAGTTTCTCATTACTAAGTTTTAAAAACATTGCCTAACTGGTAATTACAATCTGAAACGATTCTTTTGGGGGAGCCGTGGGCTATTGCTGGCTAGTAATCTTTCAGGAATGTCAGAGAGAGGGGAGGGAACACAGATTTTAAAGAAACTTTGGAGACAGGGACTTGTGTCCCCTTACATCCTTCTCTTCCCTGCTCCTGGCCTGCCCCTTCTCCCTATTATCCTTTTACTTCAGGATCATTTTTCCCTCTGCACCTCTTATCTTAGCTATATAGTTCCTACCTTTTTTTGTTTAACTAGGAAATTGCCTTCCCCTTAAATGGGGATGTCTGAATTTTGGCAAATTCTGTTCAAAGAAATCAATTAGAAACTGATATCAGGAAGGGGTTTTCCTGGGTTACTTCCAGCCAGGGATAATACACCTTGGTATCAGGCGTCAGAGGCAGGCCTTGTGGTTTCTCATTATACTTCAAGGGGTTCCATTTGGACTCATTCTTGTCATTCCATCCATACCACCAGAAAAAGCAACTGTAAAAGCAGCGACCTGAGCCCCCTGGAGTGAGATGCAGGTTACCAGTTCCCCATACTGTGAGAGGCCAGGGAGGAGCCAGGTATACAAGCAAATGAAAAAGGCCTTGGGCCAACCTCTCTCAATTATCTTCTAAAGGAAAGGCCTTTCTTGGCTTTCCTATTCCCCTGATGCCAATTCCTCTATTTTAACGCTTTCTGATTGGGAGGTTACAAGGCATGGGATATGACCTGGCCAGAAAACCCCACCCTCTTTACACAGGTAGAAAACAATCAAACCAAGATGTGGTCAAAGGTGACTCTTCCTCGCATACTGTTTCTCTTTTTAAACTATCATTTTTTCAATCCATGGAGCAGTTGAGAAACAGGTATGTGTCTCTCCTCCCACCACCTCCTATCAAAACCTGTGGGACACACAAGGAATTCCAAAGCCACAACAATAAAGATAAAAATTAAAGAAATCCTCCTTGGCTTGTTTTACCAGGGCGGCCAAGCAAGGTGTGAAAATCCGTATCTCCCTTTGGACTGGCAGGTGGAAGGTTCTGGGAAGGCTGAGCTCCCTCCCTTCCTGCTGGGCTTCACTGCCCAGGCTGTCTCCCCACTCTCTGCCTCCTAGGCCGGCTCCTCCTCCGCTTCTCTGAAGTCAGGCCTCCCCTTCGATCACGGGCCAAGGTGGCGGGAAAGGCGCCGCTGCTACCTGCAGCCGCATGACTCCACCACCATGTCCTCGTACTGCTTGTAGACCACGTTATTGCCCGCGTCGATGTATAGGATGCTAATGGGAGTCAATTTGGTGGGCACGCAGCAGCTGGGCGGGGTGGAGCCGGGATCCATGGAGTTCATCAGCGTCTGGATGATGGCGTGGTTGGTGGGCTCCAGGTGCGAGCGCAGCGGGAAGTCGCACACGCCTTCGCAGTGGTAGGCCTCGTACTCCAGGGGCGCGATAATCCAGTCATCCCAGCCCAGCTCCTTGAAGTTCACGTGCAGGGGCTTCTTGCTGCAGCGCAGCCTCGACTTCTTGCCGTGCCGCTTACCGTGGCGGCTGGCGAAAGCCGTGCGCCGCCGCCGGCGGCCAGGTGGAGGCAGCCAGGGCCCGGCGTCGGGGGCGCCCGACGGCTGCGGCCACGACCCCTCGGCGCCCGTGCCCAGACCCACAGCCTCGGCCGAGCCCAGCTGTTCGCGCACTTCAGCGAACAGGTTCTTGCGCTGGGATCTGGTGAACACCACGAGCAGGGCGCGCTCCTGGGGGGACCGCACCCTCCGGCCGAAGCCCAGACTCCGCAGGTCCGGGGGCGACGGCTGCTGGGGCCCCAGGTTTCGGGCCTCGGCCTCCACGACATCGGGCTCGTCCCACGCGGCCCGCAGCTCCAGGCACAGCTGCTTCCAGGGCAAGTGGCGCAGGCCCTGCCACACGTCGAAGACTTCCCAGCCGGTACGGGGCGCCCCCTGTGGGTCCAGGGTCCGCGAGTCCAGCAGCAGAGACGACAGGCAGGGGAAGAGCTGCACGTGGAGCGGCCCGGAGGGCGGCCCCCAGGACGCTGCGGGCGCCTGGCGAAAGAGCCGCAGCTCCGCGCCCACCAGCTCTTCTTTGTCTGAGAGCGTGGACACATCAAACAAATACTTCTGTCTCCGGAGAGCAGTGTGCGAGAGATCGTCTGCGAGATAAAAAATAATTACAGTCAGTTTCACTTAAGCGGGAGATCAGCCCCTTGCTCTGCGGCTGCCCCCGGGAGGAAAAGGGCGGGGAGCGGGGCAGGCCGGCCGGGAGTCCAGCTGAGCCAGCCCGGGGCCTGACCACCCTGGCTTCCCGCCCGGCCGGTGCGCTGCGAGGGGAGGCGCACCCAGGCGGGCCCCCTCCTCCCCGTCAGCAGCCCGGGACTCCCAGGGCGGAAGTTGGTGGCTGCTGGAGAGGCGGTCGTGGTGGTGGCCTCCGGGTTTTCCCCCAAGAGCCTGCAAGTAACCACTAATGTGCCCTTT
Source organism: Pteropus alecto (assembly GCF_000325575.1). Lineage (NCBI taxonomy): Eukaryota > Metazoa > Chordata > Mammalia > Chiroptera > Pteropodidae > Pteropus > Pteropus alecto. Next base: position 25,299,163 of record NW_006439568.1, on the reverse strand, counting down.
GTGGTTTTGAGCCTGGGATGCACTTCCCCCAGACCTCCTCTTGGCTGGCTCGTCTCATCAGTCACAACTCGGTTCAAATATCACCTCCTCTGAGAGGCGTCACTCGACCAACCACTCTGATCTAAAGTAGCTTCCCTCGGTCACTATCACAGGACCCTGTTTTATTATCTTCCTGGCATTTAGCACTATCTACAATGACTTTGTTAATATTTGTCTCTTCAGTGGTCTGTTTTCTTCAGCAATACTCCGCCTGCCTCCACCAGCCCTTAAGAACTAGGACCAGGTCAAGTCCATCTTACTCATCGCAATGCCTAGAGTGTGCCTGACCTAGAGTACACCCTAGTCAATAGATGAGAAACTTCTAGAACAGCCATCTTCAATCTGGCTGCCCGTTATAATCATCTAGAGAACTTAAAAATTACCAGCTGCCCGACTTACTTCAGCCAAATGAATATCTGTAGAAAGGGCCTGTGTAGTGGGGTTTTGTTGGGGTTTCGTTATTTTTTTGTGTGTTTTGTTTTTTGTTTTAAGCTCCAAGCTTATGTAAAGGTGCTGTCCTAGTTTTGACCCATTGCGCTGAGGGGAAGTTGCTGCCCATCAGATAGTTTTGATGAAGCATTTGGCTCAACACAACGCAGACAGAATGATGAGTTACGTGATTTCCTTCTTTTTAAATTCACCATTTAATAACAAACAAAAGAAGATCCTGCAGTCAATGAGAAATAGACACTTCTAAAAGGACAAAACCTTAACCACAGACACACACACAGTGACATTCTCCCCTCCTCCACCCACACTACCTGAAATCTTGTTTTGCAACTACTCCTGAGGATAAATTTTTTGGTTATAGGAGAGAAATAGAAATGTGGGGCATATGGAGGGTATGAGGAGTAATAGGCTTTTAAAATCAAAGGTGAATTCTTTGGAAGAAGACAAAATGACTTCTTTTTTTGACACATAGTGTATGAGGCCAATCCCACATCAATGTACAAGGCAGAAAGCTAACCAGATTTTTCTGGGCTGCCTTCTCATAAAATATTTACAATCCAGAAAATACAAAAATCCCCAAAGCCCCAAGCTTTCCCCAGAAGCTAGTAAAGTTTGAGTCGATTTCAATAGTAAAAATGTCACTGGGTCCTGGGTCGACCTTCACTGCCTATCCAGATGTAGCCCCAGGGCACTGGATCTGGAGCCTCAGCCACACCCAGTCCCCACTCTGGGCTGACTGCAGGGCCAGCCGCCTCACTGTAACTCCACAAGTCTCGACCTGAGAGGAAGCTCTGGGAAGGGTTAGAGAGGTGAAAAGGGAAAAGCTGCTGGAGGCACTTGATTTATGGAAGCCAAGACCTTCAAACTGACAAGGGTCACTTTGAAATCAGTGGAAATTCAGCACACTTTCTTCTCCTCCTTTAAAGAAACCTGTGTCTGACAACACTCAGCCACCACCCAAACCCCTGGACCTATGGCCTTAGGCTTCACTTTCTTGCCTCTCACATTTCTCCCTAAACCAAGGATGTGATGAGAGGGACAAACCTAAGGCACTTGGTGCACTAGCTGAATGTTGTGATGGCTGACATATTTTTCATCCTTACTTTACCCACAAGCAGAGAACAGTTCCGTAAGGTAGATACTCCTATTGCTCCCATTTTACAGTTGGGAAAATCAAGGCTTAGAAAAATTAAGTTTATTACTAAAGTCTGAAAGCAGGTAAACGGTGAAACTGAAATCCAAACTTAGGTCTATTTAATTCCAGAGTAGAAACATTTAGCTCCTAAGCCCCACTGCCTCCCAGATTATAGTCCAAGTACTGGAATCTAAAAGCAACCTGTAGTGGCTGGGATATAAGGGACGTGTGATACAGTCCAAACCATATTTGCAGGGCTTGTTAGGAATAAAACCTGGGGTCCTTTAGGAAATTATTTCCATCTCTGCTTACATAATTCTTGAGATAGTTTGTTACTGGCTGGAGAACATTAGGCATGTGTAAAGAATAAAGATTTATTTATTTCTCTCTCATGCAATATGGAGAAATCAGTCTGCTTTTGTTTGCATTTTTTTTAAGTGTGAGCTAATCAATTGCTAGTCTGCACAGCTAAGTCACATTTCTCTAAGTCTTTAGGAGTAGTGAAAGGGCTCTACTGATTGCAAGCTTG
>NW_006439568.1:25282428-25296965 GCF_000325575.1 Pteropus alecto | reverse complement strand
TCTGCCTATACCCTGCTCTTTCTCTTCTCATACCAGCGCCATCCCATGGTTTGATAGGCCTCACCTGCATGCATGCGGACACCCTGGCCCACAGGTCCAAGCTCCCAGGTGCATGTATTGGTGTTGTGAAACATTCTTAGTAGGACAGACCCAATGGAGACGCTGCCCAGGCCCTGGATATGGTCTCGGAAATATTTGGGTAATAACTCTGTGGCTCAGGTGCCACAATAGAGTAGTACCTCTCAAAACCACTAAACCTGCAGGGGTCCTTCCATCTGCACCCTTAGCTTCATACCAGAACTTGTTAGAAATATAAACTCCCTCAGGCCCCAGAGGTTTGTGGTGAGGCCCAAAATTTGCATTTCTAGTAAGTTCCCAGGTGATGCGGATTCTGCTGGTCAGAGAACCCACGTTAAGAACAACTAGTTAAGAACAACTAAACTAAACTTGGCTCTTCAGATTCCCCACCATTTGGGGGAGGGCACCATTGGAGACTGACAAAACTGAGCCCTCCAAAGCACAGGGCCCAGGGCAGGGTCAAAAGCAGTACTCACAGAACCAAATCACCTGCTTGTCCCAGCCTCTTCCTGACCCCCTGCCCCCAGCCACCCTCATATATTTTTACTCTTTCAGTCATATGTTCTTTCTGTGGGTCTCCAGAAACTATAACTCCTAAACAGAGGGTCCAAGAAGGTGGCTGCTCTGTGCAGCTCCCCTGCAGACTACATTCCCCACCTGTCTGGACCTGTTCTGGAGCCACGAATCAAGAAATAACCCAGAGGGGGCATCTGACCTGGAGAGTGCACACACCACAGTCCACTGCAACCCTGCAGACACTGTGCTTGCTAACCCAGCATCACAAGGCCTGGTCCTGCTGCCATGGCTGCCTGTGGGTAGGAAGCTGGCCGTTCACACTCCTTTCTACAAGCCTCCTCTCCCATTAAGTTTTGTATAAATGAAAGCCAATGTCATCAAATGACCCTTTCTCCTATGCCTCAACTAGAAACATTGTACTTTTCATTTCAAACTCTGTGACATTTTCTTACATCCAAAAAGTGAATCCTATGCTTTAAGCCTTTAAATGAAATTGATCAGTAATACACCGTGAAAGTTTTTGTCTTTATTCTTGCTTTTAACTTGCACCAACCTGGTTTGTTACAGCTTGGCTCACGCCCCAGGTAATTCAGCGTTTGTTGAGTATTGGACATGTACACCTGTCAAGTTACAATCGCTGGATTTGTGCTTATTAACTTCCCCTGGTGGGTGGTAGAGGAAGGAGGGGAGAAGAGAAGGACAAGCAAACCACCTGTATATTTGAAGAAAATTCTTCATAAATAGGTCAGCCTATTTTGAGTTAAGAGCAAGTTGGTAAAAGGCCAAGGACACCTAAAACATGCACATCTGGGGTGGGATTAATTTTTAAAAGTAAAGAAGAAAGCAAATAAACAAGAAAAAGAGCTAATCATTTGCAAGATAAGGCTATTGTGCCCATTTTAAGTGAGGAAAGTGGCTAAGAAAGGTAAAAGCATTTGTGCGGGGTTACAGTAGTGGCTGGAGGAAACTAGAGAAGTAAACACCAGGTGGGAGAAGAAAGAATGTCCATGGCATCAAAGGACCCTGGGGAACCTGAGACCCACGAAGGCGGCCTAAAGAAGGAATACACAGCGGCGGGAAACGCGCCTTGCTCGCCCACCTGGGCTGCTCCTGCGGCAGGCGGCTCCCTTGGACCACCATGCAGAGGGTTTCCGAAAACCTGCCACTTCGTTTGGTCTGGGGCAGGAAGGGTCCGCACTACATTTTTTTCCCAAGACATCTCTGAGATATGTGCGCAGACTGAGGTCCCTCTTGAGGGTCTTAGTTGGATTTTCTGTCGCTCTCGGGCCCAAAGGTGCGCCCGCGGCTCCAGCTCTCCCGACCCCAATGGCCCTTAGCGCCACAGACTCTACGCTCCCGGACGCTCCTACCCGCGAGTCCCGCTCGCGGTGACCCTGGACCGCTACTGTCCAGACGTCTAGTCGGCCCTGCCCGACTCCTCCAGACGTCCCACCAGGCGTCCCGCCCATGTCCTCTGAAGGCACAGACCCTGCAGCTCAGAAAGCAGAGATGACAGCGGGCTTTCTCATCCCAACTCCCCTAGGTGGAGATAGAGGGAGCGGGATAATCACCATCTTTACAAAGGAAACTCCACAAGTCTTTACAGCTAAGGCTTTCTCGCACCCCTCATTTCTGAGCCAACAGCAGCAATGAAGCTTATGGGCACTCCCTTTGTGCCAGGCACGTGCTCAGGGCTTTGATGGCCTCTGCCACTGAATCCTCATCTCGACCGTCCTGGGGCTCCAGGAGGTGTCTTAACTTGCCCACTATCTAACAGCTGGTAAGGGACAGGATCTGAAGTCTTAGTTCTAACCCCCACCTTCAATCACGAGGCCACACCCCTCTACCAGGGTTCTGATAGGGCCATGGAGCAAAGATGAAGGGAGGAAATGAGACAAATTCATTATCAATGCCATCAACACAAGGTGGGCTGGATTTCCCCCAGAATGAGCCACCAGCCCTCTTCCTTCCACAAGCTTCCTTTCCCATTATGTCCTGTATAAATGAGACCTCCAGGTAATTTGTACTCCAAGGATTACCTTCTCCTGGGACATGGTTATCTTCTGAGCATCCCTCTGTACTCTTGTCCTGAGTCCAGCCTCTGCTGAGGTCTGAGCCTCTCAAACTGCTGAGCTTGCTAAGCATCCTCAAGGAGGCTCGGATTCAGGAAGCAGTCCACACAATTCAGCCTTTCCAGAGTGCTTTTGCTTGACCACCCAGTAAAAGAATCATAATAGCAAACACTGATGTAGCACTTACTATGTGCTGAACATAATCTAAATTCTTAACTTACAATAACTTGTTTAAGCCTCAAAACCACCTACGGGGAAAAAAGATATCACCATTATGCTCATGCTATGGATCAGAAAACTAAAACAGAATTTAAAAGTAACTTGCCCTATACAGTAAGAGGTCCAGCTCCAGTATCTGTACCACCGCCCTGGACACCCAGATCTTGATCTCTATGCTGGGTAGAATCCTTGAGAGGGCTCCAGCTCTTTCCTGCTGCCCATGCCCATGCCTGGTCTCCAAGAGTCACTCACTCTCTAATTAGCAGAACTGAAAAGGTGACAAAATCACAATTGGGATTTTGAAGGAGAACTTATAAAGAAACTTAATTTTCTCCTCTACGAAATGAGGATAATAACACCAGCTCACAGTCACTGAGGGAGGAGTGGCAAATAAGATAAGGAGTAGGAAAGATGTCTGACAATGTGTCCAAATGTTAGTTACTACTGACACCTGTGACATGAGCACAGAAATCGGGAGTCTAGGAAATACAGATTTGAACCCTGACCTGTGACTTAGTGGCTGGGTGACCTTGGATAAACTGGGTCATGTAATCTCTTCTAGTCCCATATGCCTCATCTGTAAAATGGGAGAACCACCTCTACTCTGTGGAGTCATTGTAAAGGTCAGATTCAAGGCACCAAGAGCAGTGCATAACACACAGAGCGCCCCATGAATGCAGCCAGTATTATTACAACTACCTGCATCCAGGTAAGAGAATATGCACCTGGTCTTCTCTTAGCCTTCTTTGAGCAGGTGCAGTTCAGTTCTCTCTGGAGGACTTCCAGAGTGGTGGAAAGTTTCTGGGCAGAAGGGACAGAAAGAGAAGCAGAGGCTTCCAGTTCCTGCTCATCTAAGTTCCAGAGAAGGCAAGGCCCATAGAAGCCGAGTGTCCTCTGCCCCGCATTACCTTTATCCTTCTCAATCCCCAATGCCATACCAACCACTGCGATCTCTCCCACCATGTCAGGGGAACAGAGGCCCTCCAGCTGAATCTCATCAAGGAGAGGGCCCTCCTTGTAGGTTCTCTCCTCCATGGGATCAGGGCCAGCGCTAGCCAATGTGCTAATAGTCCATATGCTAACCCACTTGGCTCCCTGGCTGGGTGGTCGCAGCCCTGAGACGCCTGGCAGTTAGTCTTCTTGCCCCCGCCCCGGCCGCTTTGGTGCTCTTTTGTGAGGCACAATTTGTCAACAGAGCCAGTTCTGGGGTGGTGGTGGGGGGCAGCGATGTTCCTGATCTTCTCCCCTTGGTAAAGGGCCAGGCATGTGTTAGAGGGGAGAGGGGTTTATAGCACTGAATGACCCCTTGGGCTGCAGGACGACCCGGCCAGCCGCGAGTCACCGGCGACGTTGCTGTGATCAGTCTGTCCGAGCATGAAACTCCTCTTTGCCACTCTTAATAGCTCAGCTCCTTTCTGTATCTCTTGGCTTCCCCAGCGTTTTCCCCAAGAGCTTGCCCTGCATTTCTCATCTTCTTTCCTCCTTTCAACGACCAGAGGGACCCAAGAGAGTCCTCCACAGAGTCTCCGAGAGGCTTTTCCGCCCTCTCTCCGAGCATCGCGAACCTGTGTCCTCCTTCCTGCCACGAGCCTGGGCCTTATGAACCCACAGGATTAAGTGGGTCTGGACGCCTGCCCAGATCCCGCAGAGAAATCCCACTGTTAGCCCAGCAAGCTCTGGATCAGCGTGAGGCAAATGAATGACGTTGGGAGGGAGAGGAAAAGGTAACCCTGACTTCCACCCGACCGAAAACATAACTCCGCACTCCCTCAGAGTCTCAGCCTCCAACAGCAGTAACGTCACTGTTTGGGGGGTGACGCGGACCAGCCCTCTGTCCTAAGCCCTGGGCACCTCCAGCAGGAGTTCGAAGGCGCTTTAGGGAGACTTCTTTGTCTCCCTAGAAGAAATGCATTCATTCATAAAGTAGTTTACATGAACTTGGTACAAACCATCGCAGTCGCGCGTTCGTGAGAGGGGCCCCAAGAGCCTGAGATGCCAAGCTGAGGTCAAGGACACTTCACAAGACGTCTCTTTTCATCGTGGTCCCACCGTGGGCTCCCGACCATAGGAACCCAAGTCTTAATTTAACATCACTTTAGATGAATCCCAAACAGAAGTTCGGCACGGTCGCCACACGCTAGACCCACGGCTTCCCACCTTTCTGCTATGCGAAAGCAGCTTGCGCCCCTCAGGTCTGGCGTTCCCTCCAGGTCACTGCCCTTGCTTTGGACCAGCGCGTGCAGGGCCTGGAACGGGTTGATTTGCCTGGGGCCGCTCTCCCTGCACCATTGACCAGCAGGGCCTCCCGGGAGTCCAAGGAAGAGCCAGCCACAGGACGGGGTGGGCGGACGTGGAAGGAGAGACTCGCAGACTTGAAACCGCGGTCTGGGCCGGAACATGATCCGACCTTTGGACTTGACAGCTTCAAGATCAAAAGTAGAAGGAAAGTTTCTCACCTAGTGTGCTTTCCCCTCTTATCAGTTCTGAGGTTGCAGGTGGGGGGAGGACTTTAAATTGGCGTATTGTTGTGGTTAGGATGCTGGACCTAACCACAAGGGTCCTGCACAGGAGAAAACTCAGTATTCTTTAAAGTGCTAGGCCCTGGCGTAGCTTCTGAAGAAGGGTTTGCTCTACTCAGCTCCACTTGGATTGACTCCCGAAGTCAAGCCATAGCAAAATGAGATTCGTGGTGGCAGCTATGGGCCAGCGTCTAGCATCTTTCAATATCGTCCCCACAGGGCATGGGAGCGGCAGTCAGCTGGGAATTGAGGTTGGGGATGGACCAACTTGCAGGGAAACCAGATTTGCAAGGCAGACAGACGCGCGGATTCTCGTTGGTTCCTACGTTATTTATGGAGCGCGGGAGGGTGGGGTGTGTAACCGCCCACCCCAATCCCAAAGACAACACTCCACGCTGACCCCTTTAGTGCTTTCTGCTTGGCTCCCGAAGCTAAATACCGCCAGCCTAGGCCAGAGACCCGCCCCTCTCCTCTCCAGAACACCCACTATCGGGTCCCTAAACTGTGCCCGGCTCCTAGGCTCCCCGGCCACTGGCTGCGCAGCACGCGCAGTTCTGGGAACTCTGGCTTGTGACTCCCGCAGCCAGCCAGCTTGCTGAAAGCGCCTGCAGCCCCTCACCCCAAGCGCACTGAACCCTCGGCACTCAGCAGAGCTAATGGACTGTCCTGGAAGGAAGGGAACAACAACCCTGGAACCCATTAGGCCGACGAGGACCTATTTAATATCTGTAAACAGGAGACACCGTTTAACAGACATTGAATTTAAAAATAAACAGCCAGGGCTTAATAAGCAGGGGAGAGAGGTAGAAGATGTCAAGCAAAGAAATGGCGCGGCGGGTGCACATTTCCGCTTTCCGCCCCTCGTGCGCTCGGCTTAGATCTCCTCCCGGGGTCCAGAGAACATCGTTTGAGTAGGGTTATTCTGTATTCAAGGGGTTATCGAACTAATGCCCTTCACTTCACTTAAAGCCCCCAGGATTATTGTTGATTTACTCGAGGTCGTTTGATGCACGCAGCAGTCCTGGCGGGAAACAGAAGTTCTGCCCTATTTTTTTACTATACCGTCTCTCCGTCCGATTCCCTTCTTTCTCTCCCCACGCCGCCCCAAGAATACGTCACCAGTTTCAAGGAGATGTGCAGCCGCCAGAACCCACGAAACCTCCAGCTGAGAAAAAAAACAACGGAATGTGGAAGGTCTCCATCAATGCAACACCTGAGGGTTCCGACAACACCCATCCTCTCTGGTCAGAAGGGGGAGCCTTCCCGTGTTGATTCAGTTTACTAGGATAAGGATTCACAAGGCCTGTCGTGGGCTGTGGCTTAGGTTTTTTGTTTGTTTGTTTTTCTAACAAACATGGATGTTTGAGACAAGGATGTTTGAGCGCATTTTTCGATCCCCTCCCCCACCATCAACTCTACAGCGCAAACTCCCGGAGCCAGAGGACCTACCGCGTGGAGATGGGGGCTGGGGAGTGGGGGGTGACGCCCCGTGTCCTTCTCAGATTAGCCTCCCCTGCCCAGGAAGCTCGCTCAGAATTCGGGTGCAACTTGCATTCTTGCTGCAGAAGACACTAGATGTTCCTAGCTTCTTGCTAAGGCGACCCTTAAGGCCTTAGGGATGGGGGTGACAACTGATTTTTAACTACAAGCCAATGGCTAAAGGGTTGGCTTGTGGCCTTAGTGTTTTAATCACTCCAACCAGAAGAGCAGAACAAACTTGTGGTTAAGGCTTCCTTCCCTTACCTCCGGGCTTTTTCCAGGACCTTCCAGTTTACCTGGCCGGTGGAGGGTCCTAAACCTGCAGGGCGACACGAACCCCGCGCCGGCGCACACGCGGGCTCGCCCTCACACGCACACACTTGAATGCTCAGCAATCCTTTTCCAAGGCTGTTGCCCCCTTTCCGGGGAAATAAAGCCTAGATTGGAACCTTCTGCCGGCTCCTTCACTTGGCCGTCTGGTCTGCATTAGTGTTTTTATAAGGGACTCAAACAAATCGAATACAAGGTCACCAAATAATTAACAGTTGTGAATTCCCTCCGTCCCCATTAAAATACTTCCCTGCTTATATTTCATTTTCCGTTTGCCAACGACAACAGGGTCCGGGCAAAAGCGCTGCTGCTTTGATTACACCACTCTGCGGCCCAGGTCCACCCAGAAACTCTCTGTTTTGCATAAACATGCTGTACCAGACAAACTTCAATCGAGGGGGTTGGGGGGACTATGCGGCTCTTAGAATGCCCTCCTTGTAGCCCGGCTACCCCACCGTTGTCCTGCCCCTGCCCCCTGATAATCACGACCTAGAAGGTAAACCTAGAAGCCAACAAACAATCAGCAGCAAACTCTCCTGAGATTCATTTCTAGGGTTCAAGGATGTTCCGATCTCGTTTTGGTTTTTATCTGTTCCCTATTGCCTTCTTTCTGAGAGCACTATTGTGACAACGACCACCAAAAATATTTTTAAAGAGGATTTTTATTTCAAAATCTTCTGGAAACCCAACTCATAGCAATATTCTTAGACTCATTTTGGTTTCCTCATCTTTGGGAGGTTTTTCGTCCCTCTCGTTGGAACTTCGTGGCACTTCTTGCTTCATAAACTGAATATTCGAGTTTTGTTTCTCTCTCCCTCCCCCCTCTATCTCTCAGGCATGTTGAATTCATAGAAATTCTAATTGTCTGCCTTTCTCAGGCCTCGGGGTATGGAGTCCAGTCTTTTAATGAGTTATATCTTGAGCTAACTGTAATTTCCCTATATCCAATCTGGTCCATTCCGGTCCTAGGACTGCACCGACACACATAGGTACAAATTTTCTCATCTTTATGGACCGCATATCATTTTAAAGCACAATATGGAGGTATTTAAAAAGATCGGGGGTAACATGCCTTTTACAAGGAATATAAAGAGGAAACTGCACAGAGGAACTGCACAGTCAGACCCTTAAATCCAAAGTTCCACTCCAACTACTAACTGTGTCTACAGAGGAATGTTAGATGACTTAGGAAATCTGCCCATTGTTTTACTTCTGCTTCTCGCCACCATCCTTTAGGAACTTCCTCACCCCTTACCCTATCCATATGGTGCCATAAGCAAGCACGCAGGGTCTAGAACCAAAGATGAGCTTCGATCTCTCACTAGCTGTGTGACCTTGAGCAACTTGGTTAACCTCTTTGTCTTCCTTAATTCACCTGTAATACAGTGATCACAGCACTTCCCCCAGGGATTGTTGTTAGAATTAAGGGAAATAACTTTTGGAACAGATTTTAGCACAGCATTTGGTACAAAGTAAATGCTCAAATACCTCTAAGTATTTGGAGAGCAAACTAAAAGAAGGAACATTAGAAACAAAAACAAAAAACCTGTAATAAGTTCTCCTCATGGCATTGGTGGCGGGGAGGTAGGACAGAACGTGCTGTGTTAATAGACCTAAAGCGCTCTTCATTCACTTTGGACAGAGGTTTTCCGCGCCCTCCCACTCTTAATCGCAGGCTTCAGGTGTAACTTTTGGGGTTCCAGTTTCCTGGGTGAGGAAACCTTTTTACAAATACTGTACGTGAATAAGTAGTTCATGCCTCCTTTCTCCGAGGGACCCCTGCTCCTCGAAACCAACCAAGCCTGCCATATTCGATGGCGATTTAAATATCCCCGAGGCAAGGCGCCAAATTAACGCGGCTGGCCCAGCTCTTGGCTGGCCGCTGCTCCTTCCTCCCTGCCCAGCCATCCACTGGTTGGGGGAGGGGATGTTGGAGGGTTTAGCGCGGTTAAGAGTCCCCACGTGAGAGGGGCGGAAGTCCTCGCCAGGAGCCGGGGATGCGCGGCTGGCGGGTCCCTTCCATCACGGGAGACTAGACACCGTTTGATGTGTTATGACATGTACCCTCAATTAGATCGCTGAGTTGAAACACTCCAATCAGGGGCCCGATGCTAAGCAAGCCCCGGAAGGTCCAGCCCGAGGTCACCGCCGGTGACACATCAAATCAAAATCAGTGAGAGGGAAAGTGAGGCTTTCCCTTTATCAAGCTGGGGCTGTAGCCTGCACTGTTCCCCCTCCTCTGTGCGCCCCCTCCAGCCCGCGGCTCCGCACTCCTTCGCCCCCGCGCGGCGTGCGACTAGCCGCACAGCCTTCTCAGTCGACAAACTGCCTTTCTTCGCGTTTTCTGGGAACGTGAGGGCGTGGAGGAAACCGCACCTTTGAGGCTGCGGTCCAGGTGTTCACGCCGTGTCTCCTCTGGCTGGGGACCGCGTGCAGCTCCAGCTCTCGACGGCATTCCGGAGTTGAAACCGGACGTCTGGATCTCGGTCCGGCTAGCCTGGAGACCTTGGCTCGGGAACAGAGGCCCCCAACCCCCACCCCAGCCTGGGCGCACAGCCAGGCCCTTCCCTACGTCCGGCGCCCCGGGGCGCCCAGCATAGTGCCCCTGGAGGGGCTGCGGCGCATGCAAGGGTGAAACCAGCCTGTGCCTGCCCCGGACCTGAAGCCCCCAGAAACTCCCCCACACTTGCTTGAATGCCGCAGGCTTCGGTAGACACCTCTGAACCGCCTGCAGGGTCTCTTGGTCCTGTGCCAAACTCGGTGCAGAGAACCAGCTAGGGGTGCCTGCTTGGGGGAGGGGCAGAGATTCTTGAAACTTCCCTTCCGGGAAAAGAAAGTGCTTGCCCAACCACCCTCCAGCCTGGACCTCCGGGATTTCTTCCCTTGGGGAAAGGCTTCTTGAGCAATTTTCTCTGAGCGTCCTTAGTCCCTCCTTCGACTAGGGTGGTGGAAAAGGCAGACGATAAACAGAAGATTAGGAGGGAGGGAGACAGAGGTAGAGATGGGGGAGGTGAAGGGAAGTTGGCGCGCTGCGCTGGCAGCACGGAGGCCAGGGACCCAGTTCCAGCGCTATGAAGAAGCCACGTGTATTTGCAAAGAAGACTTTAGTAATCCTAAAATCGCCATAAAATACCCAGCGTTAATTTGCCGCCCGGACCTTTCAGCAGCTCATGAACCTCGCTGACCTCCGGCTGCAGCGGCGAACCTGGCGAGGGCAAGACCCTTGCCCACAAAGAAGGTGGCTGCAAAGGAGGAGGCTGGGGTCTGGAGCCCGGGAAGCCCCAAGCCGTCAGCCTACTCTAAAAAGCTTCGAGGACGTGCGGGTACCCAAAAAGCAGCCCTGGTGGAGCAGCCCTCTCAGCCGAACCCCGGCGCTCGCAGGTTCCTGGGCGACCCCAACTTTCACTGACGGCAGTGAAAGGCTGGGAACCCGTCAACGCGCGGAGCTAAGTCCGGGCAGGGTGGCAGAGCAGATAACTGCCTAAATCCCGCTTCTCTCCTCCTTCCTTTCTTCTCGTCCTCTTCTTTCCCTTTACCCTTCCTTTTCTTTTTCTCCCTCCTTTTCTGTCTCCTTCCACGTTATTGTCTCTCCTCTTCAGGAGCTGAGTTCCGGCGCCTGTGGATCCCTCCCTAATTTCTGGGACTGGGGGAAGCGCGAGGTTATCTCCAAAGCAGTCGCTGCGCTGCGGTGCTACATAGGCAACAAGAAGGGGGTACAGGGGTTCCGTAGACACCTACCCAGGCACCCGCGCCCGCAGAGGGGACCGGTGACAGGCGCCCTGGTAGGAGCACAGAGAGAGGAGCGCTAGCTGGCTGAGAGAGATGGATGAACACACCCGTGCATTCATGTGTACCAACAAACTCCCAAACTTAGCTGCCCTACCCCTGCCCCCGGCCGGACTTGCCAGTTGCTGCCCCCGCCACTCGGTCGCGGCGCGCTTCAAGAGCAAGAAAGCCCGAGGGCGCTGGGCTCCCGCCGGGTTGACGACAAGCATCCCCACAACCAGCACAGGGACGAGCGGAGAACCCTTGCAGCCGCGGGGCCAGGGCACTGCCACACGCTAATCGCGGACTCGCTCCTGCGACCTCCAGACTCGCTTCTGCCGGCTTTTCCCGGAGCGGAAGAGGACTCGGGGCTTTCCAAGGCTCACTCACGCCCCAGGGCCCGCCGGGTCCCCCTGGCAGCTCAGGCCTTATACCACGCACCCCGCACCACCCGGGACCCCATGGTACGGATTCCGTCAGTCCCCGCCGCGACCCCTCTCCAGCCCGGATCATTTGCCTGCCACCTCCCGTCCTCCACGCTTCCTCCACCAGCCACCAGAGGAGCGGCCACCACGCAGCTTTCTGAAAAAGATAACAAGAAGGACGGAAGGGAGAGAGAAAGGAAAGAAGGGAAAGAAGGAAGCGAGGGAGGATTGCAAACTAATTAAATCTGCAGCCGCATCCAGAAACTTACTAGGGCTTGAGGGAAAAAATTAAAAAAATAAAAAATGTAAGAAAGGGGGAGATGTCCAGAGCGAGAAGGGAATTCACAAATGCAACCTTCTACCAGAGCTGGAGCAGCGCCCAGGCTGCGGAGCTCCAAGGAGAAAGGAGTCGGGCATCTTCTTTGCCACTTACCTAGTCCCCTGTCTACAAAGCTAGTGATCGTATTAGCCGACTTGGAAGACTGGAAAAAGCTGGCATTGATGCCCAGCTTCTCGGCGATGGAGTAAGTCCTGTAGATTGACAGCATGTACTCGTGGGGCACCACGCGCGGGGCCCTGTCCAGAAGCTCCTGCGCCTGGGGCTGCTGCGGTGGCCGCCGCCGGGACTCATCCTGCGGCCGCGGCTGTGACTCTTGGCGTTCCAGGGGCTCCCGGGCCGAGGCACTCTCCTGCGGCGCCCGTGGCATCTTCCCTTCCTTGCGGCTTCGCATTCCCTTGGCGGAGCCCAGCTCCGCTGAGGACAAGGAGGATGAGATGGAAGCCTGCTGGAAACCGGGCAAATCCCACAGGAAACTGACGAGGAAGACAGCCGAGAGCAGGACCCTGGGAGTATCCATGGCGAGCGAGTGGCAACGTCTCCCCAAGAGGCGGCAGCGCAGGGCGCGGGGGGCACGAAGCGGCTGGACAGCGGCCGGGCCCGGCTCCTCTGGCTAATTCGGAGTGCGAGGAGCCGGGTCCCAGTCACACAAACCCCGGCCCTGCCACGCCCCCTCCCGCCCCTAGCTGGGAGGGGAGGGGAGCGGAGGGTGGGAGGAGAGGCCTGGCGGTGCGGGCCGGAGGTGTAGGGGAGAGGGGCCGCGGTGTGCCGGTGTGGCAGGGATACGCAGCGCCCCCGCGGGACGCGCGCGGGGTTGCTGGGAGGTACGCGCAGAGCTGGCCCCGGGCTCTAGGTAGGGGAAGGCGGGCGCGGCCACCCCGCGACGAGGAAGCCAGGGGCACCAGCAGCACCAGGGTCTCCCTAGCATTGTCTGAAACTAGGTCCCTCCGCAGCGCAGCGCGGTATCTGGGTCCTCCAGTTTGCCAGGAGCATGAGACCCCGTAGGAGGGAAGTGACAGCGGCGCCCTCCAGAGACAGCTCGGAGCAGCCACCACTGTAGCGGACTGCGCGCAAGCTCTGGGCGGTGGTACCTTCCTTCCTCGGCGTCAACTTCCAGGCTGTCCATTCGCTCCCCTCGGGGCTTAGCCCAGGGCCAGAGAAGCCTCGCCGCGCGCCAGGCGCAGGGCCCAGCCCTAAACAGTTCCATTCTCTCGGTAGGTACCGCTCTCCACAAAGACAGCGCGTCTGTCTCCGACCCTGAAGGTCAGGCAAAGGCCAGGCATCTGGATGGATGCTAAAAGCTGCTGCGCTCTCCTCCAGGCCCCAACCTCTCTCCTCGAAGTTCCCAACCTCTTCTGACGATGGATATACCGCTTCTTTTCTCTTTCGTCTGCTCCCCGGGTCCTCTTTCCTCTGGAGGCCTGGCCCCCGCCTCCACTGAATCCCCATTTTCCCTCTCTTCTTTCCCTCCCGCCTTCAAAACTTCCTCCTTCCCCAAGTGCCTTCTGCATTCCAACCCCCTTTCCTACAGCCGGCTTCTCTTCTCACTCTGCCTTCTCGTCGCTCTCTGCCTTCCCACCCTCTCCCGCTCCAGCCTCCACCTCCCCGTCCGCGGACCCTCCCTTTGCAGCTCTTCCCCAATCTGTTTCTCTTCAGCCCAGCCTCGCCCCATCACGAGTTTCCTTTATCTGTCCCCAGATTCTCCAGGCCAGTCTTCCCGCCCACTGCCTCGCTCCTCTCCTGCCCTGACGCTGCAAGGCGAGGCGGAGGGCTTCTTCTCTCCTACTGCTCTCTGCGTTCTGAAACGCTAAAGGTCTGAAGTTTCCCCGTGCATTTACCCGGTGTTCAGCCCCCAGCCATGAAATGCTCTACTTTAATCGCCCCAACAACTCTGTGAGGTTGGCCTTACTATTTTCACTTTCACAGATTTAAAAAATGAGACTGAGGGGATAAATGACTTTACCAAAGACACTTAGCCAAGAGGACATACAGTCAGAGGCAGAAGAACCCAGGGCTCAGACTCCAAACCCGGTGTTCTTCCCATTCCAACATAGAAGAATCTATCACTGGCCCAATATCTCTATTTCTTTCTTGCCCTTTTCTCTTCCTTATTGTTTATTTGATCTCAGATGATTTCCTCCCCTCCCTGCTGCTGCTGCCACCGCTGTGTGTGTGTGTGTGTGTGTGTGTGTGTGTGTGTGTGTGTGTGTGTGCTCCCAATGTGTTCCTCCCCTCCCTGCTGCTGCTGCCACCGCGGTGTGTGTGTGTGTGTGTGTGTGTGTGTGTGTGTGTGTGTGTGTGTGTTCCCAATCACTCTACCCCCTTCCACTCCTTTTCTTCTCCCTCCTCCCTTTTGGTTTTTCATTCCTTTTCCTATCCCTGCAGGGATCTCTCACCTGACTGTTGGAGGAGGGAGTTTTACTTCCTTGCTACCGTCACTCCTTAACTTCCTTCAGGTATGAGCTGTGTCCTCCACTCTGAGCACTGGCCTTGCCCAGGAAATGGCAGAAAAAAAAGAGAGAACTTGTGTATTGGGCACTGTTGTTAGCCCTTTACATATTTTATTTCATTTAATCTTCAAAATGATTTTATGGGATAAGTCCATATTATCCCCATTTTACAGATATAAGAAAACTGTGGCCCAAGGTCACACTGCTCCACAGTCTGGGCCCTGAACCCCTGGGCTATTGAGGTGCTGCCCTTCTCTATGGATGCTCCTTCTGGCCCAAACCCAGTTTTGGTTTCATGATCGTCAAGTTCTGAAACTTTAGACTCCAAGGTGCTTTCCTTTCTTCCT
>NW_006439568.1:25211122-25282409 GCF_000325575.1 Pteropus alecto | reverse complement strand
ATTTACTAAATTAACAGCATAAAAAGAAATGGAACAGAATGGAAACAATTGCTTCTCAGATTTTTTGTAACGACAATAAATCAAAATGTTTTGCTTTTATGGGTTCCCTTCCATTCCTTCTTTATATTTCTGTGCCACATCATTTTCATATTACTGTAATGCAAGGATAGATGCTATGCTGTCTCCTTCCTTTGTCACTTAGCATTATGCCCAAAGCATGTCTGCTGGTCCTTTTCTTTTTCTTTTTCTTCTTTTTCTTCTTTTTTTGGGTGGGGGGGCGGGGAGAGGGCTTGGTTTTCTTTTGTTACTGCCAAGCCCATTTCCTTCAACATCTCTTCGTGCCCTTCTGCCCATCTCTGCAGGTCTTTACCAACTCAGTATGGCCTGCCCATGCCACCTCTTCAAAACCACAGACTCAAAGTCCCTCATTTCTCACTCGCATGGGCAGCATGTCCCCTTCTGCCTACTTGTCACCCCAGGCGTGCATGTGTCTTGCCTGGCCTGCTCCACCTGTCTCTCTGTTGGTCTGCCTATGCGTGTCATCCCGAGAGGCCTTTTCCCTGTGGTCGCTCTCCTCTTCCCTCAGGGCAATGAACACTTGTGGTTTGTGTTATCAGTATTTTAATTTCTAGCAGTATGGAATCTGGTTAATGATGATTCATGGTTTCAGAACCTCCATCCAATAAAATGTTTCCTGCAGCCCTATATGTTCTCTCTTCATTTTGCCCACAGCAATTATTATCTGCTACAAGTTATTGGTAAACAGGAAACAAAGTGATGAACCTATTTGCTCCAGCTTAGGATCTCTTAGCACACTAAATGGAGTCATGTGTAAGAGTAAATGGCACTGGGACAGTGACCACAAAGGAAGTGGTCTGTCTTCCTGGCTTCCCCTGGGGCAGATATTACCCTGCTTCATTGCTACCAGCCTCTGATCTATGCAAGGAAAGTGCTGGCTGCCCTTTGCCAGAAAGGGTTGTAGCAATCATTTCACAAATGATCAAACAGAGGGACAGACAAACTCAGAAGAGTTTGTCAAGGTCACAATCTGTAAGAAATCTAACCAGGACTAGGAGGCAAGTCTTTCTGACTCCTAATACAACACTTGCCCTATATTAAAAAAAAATTCAGCTTTCAAATATAGTGACAATGATCCACAGTAATCTGTAAAGCCTTTTTTCCCTTTTAAACAGGAATCCACCACAATGTTAACAAGGCCATGCCAAGGCCTTTGCTCTGTGTGTGTGTGTGTGTGTGTGTGTGTGTGTGTGTACACTTGCATGTGCACACGTGTTGTAAAAATAAAGATACAAAGAGCACACTACAAGTCAAAATATGCCTTTAGTCTGCTCACATTTTGTGAATATAAGTAATGCTATAGAATTAAGCCTTCAGTACAGTCTTAGATTCTCTCCTAATTTCTTCAGCAATTTTATCTATGAAGAACATGAAAAAAAAGGCGAGAGTTTCCTGAGGCGAAGTGAGGAGGTCTGGTGTAGGCACCTTTGGCAGCTTAACCAGGGCGTTCTTTTCGTGTTTAGATTACCGCACCACCCCCCCACACACACACACACACACACACACACACACACACACACACTCCCCACCCCAAATAGAAGGAAACACAGACAACTATGCAGTATGGTATGTCCTGCCCCCATGTGGACACAGATGGAATTACCCGCGGAGAACCAAAACCACGCTGGAGGTAGGAATATTTGCAAAAGCCTGCAAGATGTACAAGGAATAGGAACATCTATTAACAAGATTTTAAGAAACTAGAAAGTCATATATAAGGTGTGTGTAGCATTTGGCAACGAAACATCCATAAATGAAATATATGCCTGCCCAGACATATAGGACGGAAAACAAATATAATTTCCCTGTTAATATCTGATATCTGTGCTGTTATCTTTAAATTATTATTTCATATTAACCCAAGGAGAGAAGATTTTCTTAAATAAATATGGGAGTTTATCTCTGTTATTACATCAATTTTCACTGAAGTGTCACTTGAAAGACAACTTTTATAAAAGTGATTGAGGAGATTGGACTTTTAGTACAGGACCTACCCACAGGTGAAGTAACCATTCTTTAAAGGCTCTTGGAATATATCCTAAGAAGACATTCTGACACCTGAAATTTGCACAAATAAAATCGTTTCTTTAGTTTGAGGGTACTGTCTACATAAAGTCCCAGTTAAAATACAAATGTTGAGTGTTTTCATATTTTACTGTTGCTATTCTGAATAGTTAAACTGATAATCTGATAGGATTACCTAGCGGTCACTTATGTCGTCCAAGAGAAGTGAGATTTTAGACTGGTAAATTTTGATTAAAATAAAGGTAATGACAAAAAGGACCAGGGCAGAGCGTTTTTAATTCTGTTCCTTTGAGCTTCAAGACCTTCCAGAAAGATGAATGAGGACACTGACCAAGAGGGGCTCACATTGCCCACACTTGCTCCAACTCATGCAGCCCAGCTCCTTAGTTTTTGACGTTTCCATAAAATTTCATCTGCAGAAAAGTTTCCTCAACAAAGAAAAAAATAAAGAAACCCTTAGGCTTAGAGCCCTGAGCAATGTTCTTCAAAAGGAGTCAAGAGTGAAAAACATAAAGTCCTGAGCATCAGAAAGAAGGGTGAGGACTCTGCTTTGGAAAAGTGGAAGAAGAATTTTTAAAAAAAATGTTTTTTAACTTCTTGGGGAAGGGTATTCATGAAAAAATTTCTCTACAACCTAGACTGGGAGGTGCCCACCCCATAATTCCTCTTACTTTCCCCGATTTATATAGAGACTGATATCTCCATTTCCTTTGTTTGTTTGTTCAGGCATTCCCATTCTTTCATAGAATGATTTACAGATAAGTTAATAAAATGGAATAAAGAGTTGTGCCCAATGATATAATAGTCATAACCTCTCTGGTCCTCAGTTTCCCCACTCTACCAGCTGAACGAGGTGTGACTCAGAGATTCAGTCAGTCCCACACCTGCCACCAGTATGAGAGTGCTGAGATGGGGAGGGAATTTGATAAAGTTCTGAATATTGAAAGAAGCATAAAGACTCACCATGTGTATCAAATCTGCTCTCCTTTGGTTGCGGGCAGGGCATGTAGATGTCCAACCATGTTGTAGTTTGCCACCACCACCAGTGGTTCTCAAAGAGTGGCGCCTGGTCCAGCAGCATCATCATTACCTGGAAACTTGCTAGAAATGCAAATTCTTAGGCCTCACCCTAGATCTACTAATCAGAAACTCTGGGGCAGGGGCCCAGGGATCTATACTTTAACAAGCTGAGATTTGCAAACCTCTTCGGTGTACACCATGAAATAGGGGCAAGCTACCTGCCAAGAACTTCAAGAAATGCTTTGATTTTTAAGAGAAAGCTGTAAAAGAAATGCATAATATGCAACTTTATTCTCAAATTAATGATTCTCGTTTCTAATGAGCAAATAATTTTCATTCCCCGTGCAAACCAGGTGTATTTAATTGCTTACAGTCATACCAGGCCAAATATGGCTAATCTGGCTAGGTCTCTAAAAATAAGTGGGGTTGGGCTTGTTTAGAACCTGAAAAGGAAGCAGAAACTGCATCAGAATGAAGCTGACAGTAGACATCTTCTTACAAACTATGGATACTAAGTAAAAGAGGAGGGCCTTGAGCTAATGGTTTGGATCCCAGCCCTGTCACTTCCTAGCTTTAGAAACTCAAGATTTTCTAACTTTAGTTTTGTCACCTCAGATAGCAATAAAAACATCCCTATAAGGTCTTTATGCAGATTACATACAACAGCAAATGTAAATTCTTATTACAGATATTAGTAAGCATGGTGATCATTAATTACTCAACCATCTGGATTTTTTAAATATCAAATAATTCTCTGCTAATTTTAGTAGTTTTCCATCTTTATACCTTTGCTTTGGAATTACATTTTAGAAGTTCAATTTAACTACTTTCATATTCTCTTAAGAATTTCTTTTTCCTAAGTAACTACTCTACAAAGGTTAAATTTGTCATAGTGAGCTTTCACTGTATTTCACTGTGAATTTGTGGCACTACTTTTCTTCTGTAATGATTCAACATGCTTTATGCTTGTCCAAACATTCTAGATTAAAAACATATTGCACTTTGCTAATAGGTATTGGGATACTTAAATTGAGCAAAGTGCATTCTCAAATGAGCACATAGAATGCTTATGAGAGTAAAGATGATTAAATTCTAGAAATGATTTGATCCTTGCTAAATCTTGCATAGAAAATTACAGTTACATAGGAAATTGTCTTTCCTGTTTAGGATCAGACTTGGTTTTAAAAATTACTACCAACTTTGTAAACATTAAAATAGAAGCAATAAAGATGTGAAATTTCACACAGGGGATCTACAATATTTGGATAATTATAAGCATATGGTTACTTTACATGAGATCTCTGTTAAAAGTGTATTTACTAGGGCTCTGGGAAAACAGAAGTTCTCAAATTCAGGGTTTATTTACATGCACTGAGAATGTCACATTTACTACCAATTTATCATAATCATTTTTGTTTCGGAACTCCAAACAGTATTAGCTAAATCATTGCAGTATCTATTGTTTATTGCTCTCTTGTCTATTTGTTAATATTCCAGGTTTTACTTGTAAAAGAAATTGCAAAGAATAATTAACTACTCCATCAAAAGTGGTGAATGCTTTCTCAATCATTTTAGAAACCATTTCATATATACTATGTAAATATTTAGGACATGAGACTTCACTAACTAGTTTCAATATATTCCAGTCAAATAGAAATAAATGATTGACGTAACTATTTAATTTCGTGTACTTTTAAAAACCAATACTTCAATGTCTTTGTTCCTAGGGATCCCTAAAAATAAAGACAAATTTGTTAACTATTCATTTAGAATCAATTAAATGAACACTTTATATCTGAGAAATAGTTGAAATTTCATTTTGAAATTAATAAATATGGGATTTAAGAGTTTGAAAAGTCAGCATAAGCCCTACCTTTCCTCAAAAAGCCTTCTGTTCGTGACTTTGTTTCTCAAATGCTGAGATTATGAAATGATGCCACAGTTACAAATTATAATGAATTGGTCTTAAAAACAAAGTACAGAGACAGAAAGTAGAATAGTGGACGCCAGAAGCTGGGAGGAGAAGGGAATGGGGAGTTAGTATTTAATGGATACACAGTTTCAATTTGGGAAGATGAAAAGTTCTAGAATTGGATGGTAGTGATGGTTGCACAACAGTGGGAATGTCCTTAACGCCGCTGAACTGTACACTTAAAAATGGCTAAAATGGTCAATTTTATGTCGTGTATATTTTACTTCAATAACAGTATGAAAATTTAATAAAATAATTCAAGGAACACCCATTTATAAAATAACATGCTTAAAGACAGAACTTTCTAAACAGCTTTGTTGAAAATTTTGGCTTCTAAATCCCTTTGCACAAACTATTGATAAACATAATTGAGGGTAAATTTATACCTATTTATACAAATGTCAAATGGGAAATTTGCATTAAGTCCTTCTGGGACTAAATCTAACTCTTCACCTCTCCAACTATATCATGCGAGCCACCTTCAATTCCTCTTATTTCTCTTATTTTTTTTTTTAGATAAGAGTTCAGTTTGTCTTCAGTTACTCCCACTTTTCTGACTCCTTGAGACTTTTTGATTATGGCCTCTTGAGCTCTTTCTACGAGTCTATGAATCATCCCTGCCCTGTTTGGCCTAAGCTACTTTCGGTTGGGTTTTTGGCTCTCATTGTCCCCATTCTTGGTCCTTTATCCTCTCTCTTCCTATTTCCACCTCCTCCTCTCTCTCTCTCCTCTCTGCCTTTTTTTTCTCTTTTTTTATTCTATCACTCTTTCTATTCCTGTTCTTTAACTAGCTAGCATTTGAGAATGAAGCACATTTTAAAACTTTCCTTTCACATTGATACTAATTTAAGCATCAAATGAATTGAATCATATTTTCCTCTTTGAAACACACACACACACACACATACACACACTACCGCTTGTAACTGATCTGTTTTTCCTTTAATTTAAATATGTCCCTTGATAAATTTATTTTCCCACAGTAGCTCTAAAAGGGGGAAAACAACCCTATCTTCCCCATAAGGATTTTATTATTTGATATTTGTTTAAACACAGCATCAAATGAATACTGGTTCTTTCCCTGTACAGTGTATTTTTATGATTGGGCAGAGCCAACACTATGACCCTTTCGCTGCGTTTTTTTAAATATTTGAATGGCTGCCATGGGTTGTTTGATCCTCTCTTAGAATTTAGCTCATATTTTAGCAATTTAGGCATTGCCCATCTTCCCAAGATTATCATCTTAGGAAGTGTAGCAACAATACCTGAAAATATAATGTTATATTTCTCCTCAATAAGCTCCTTGGCTTCTCCTGGCATCCATGGCCTGCTACATTCTAGTGCTAACTTCATCTCCCATTACTTATGAGAACACACACCTGGTGGTTGTGTTGACATTTCGGGTGTCCTGGATCCTTCTAAACCTCCCTGTGTGTGTCTGTGTATTATGGGTTGCCCACATAAAATTCTAAGGGATGTGGTAAACATTAGTTAAAAAAAAAAAAAATCTCTTCTTTAGAAAAATTCTCTAACACTTCTTAGCATGACATATAGCTAGAAAATAGGAAATTGGTGTGGAACAACCACCTCCTAATTCCTTTGGAATAAATGGCTCCAACAGCGAAGGAAGGCCTTTTCTAATAATTTCTTTGTGTGGGTGGTTACCTACTTCAACAATGTCCGTGGTTCCAGGCAAAATAAACAGGAGAAAAGAGAAATAAGGGAACAGTGAGGCTATAGACGAGGGCTGCTTATTGCTGTCCTTCTCCAGAAAAATATCTCATGGGCCAGCTAGGCCCAAAGCCCTGACCATAACCTCCAAATTTCCACCAAGACAGGTTGCATTGGCCACATGATTGATGGCTGAAAACATATGAAGGGCACCAGCTTGAACAAAAGAAGAATTAAAAGCTGGAGTCACTATCTGCCAGGACAGAGCTCACCCAAGGAAGCCCATGAAACGAGCTGATGCTTCCTTAAAAGTTGTCTGCAAAATGTGCAAAGGGACAAAATGTTTACAGAATCTCTATTACATTGCCAGTTAGGTTTACCTTTAACACACAGGCCTCATTACTCTATAATTATCACAGTTCTGTGGTTATCTTTCTTACATGGTTAGAGATGAAAGGAAACCAATAACGGAGGCCAATTAATTCAAGCTGCCATTCTCTCCCACAAAGAAATGAAAGATCTTCACAGCAACTGTTGAATGTGACTATTTCTATTTTGTAAAACTCAAATATATAGGCAGAAAACTTAACCTGGTTATTCCTTGCCCTCTTCCTCCCTCCCATCAAATCACAGTTTTTTTTTTGAAATTTATTAATTTAGAAAAACTCAGTTCATGCCATTTATCCTCGGGGTACACTAACATGCTTTAGAACCAGGTAGTCAAATATCTATAAGGAAATTAATGAAAAAGCTAGGGGAAAACCCTAGCAGAGTGCCTAAGAGATGGTAGTGTGACCCAAGGGCTAGCCATCTGGGTGCTGGTGAACCTTGCTGCCTTGTAGGGGCAGGCTTTCTTTAATAATTATTTTTAAATGTCTAGAACCTACATCCCACATAAGGTGGAAAAAATAGTAACTTTCCTATTCCTGATATTTCTGGGGATTCTTGGAAGAGTGTGTTTCTCCTAGTTCCTTCTTATTCCAACATTCTGTTTATGCTGTCCTTCTTCTGTCCTATGACTGTCTCTTCTTGTCATCTTGCCTTAAATGTAGTCATTATTGTTTTGACCTCTGGTTCCCCACAGCACACAGGGATGCCATGTCTAACAGGTTGGTGGTGAAGGTGTAGAGGAGCTAGACTGTCACACCACCTAGAAGACGACTTGAAAGAACATTAGATGTCTTTGTTTTTAAACAAGTCTTCACTTGGTCCCACCCCTGAGACCTTCTTGCCAGCCATCTCTACAACCCTTCTACCATGTTTCCTCACTCCACCCCCTTTTCTCCATAGACTGTCCTGGGAATGCCAAAATCCCACTTCTTTATTATATAAGTCAAATAAGCTCCTGTTTATTCCCTCACTAGTCTCAAAAGACATAAGACACATTACAATACCTTGTAAAACAGTTAACCATGATGGCCACCCTCCATTCTTTACATGTAGGAGACTGTGCCATGTTGAAACTTAAAGCTTACTTTTTCTTTGAATCAGGGTAAATTCTTGGATAAGGCACACTTACCCTGATCTGAAATATGTTGCCCAACCTTTAAAAGCAGAAACAATACAGATTTTGTAAAAATTTGTGTCTAAGAGCATTTTTCCTCTTCTCACTATTATGGATATTTAAGAAACTTCTTTACTCATAAATTGACTTTTAAAACATGACATTTAGAGTTTGCACGAACCAACCAAGTTGAAAGAATTTTCTAAGCAAGGGAATATGTGCTCAGACGTCCAGGACTCCTCACTGTAGTATTTTGTTGTTATTGTTGTTTTTAATATATACTAGCCAGCCCAGCCGCACCTCCAGCATGAAGTTTAATAAAAATCAAATGGAGAACTTCACCTTGGCTAAAGGAAAACCCCCAAATCAACAGCTTTGGCTGAGTCTATAAGCTTTTAGTTCAATTAGTTGGGTGTACATTTCAACATTTGGCAGGCCTGATTCCTTCAAGGCAAAAAAGTGAGAACAAGACAGAACGAGGTGCTTCAGTGCACACACACACACAAGTGCAGCAGAATGCCAACACAGAACCCCAGTTCCTCTGCACGTATTCTTGAATTGTCCTGACTAGGTATTTTAGAGTAAGGATTAGAAGACTTGGTTCAGAGTTTATTCTCTGTTTAATTACATATGGTCCATAAGGGGAGGAAACAACAGATAACAGGTTTTCTTTTTCTTAGTAGTTGTTCCTTAGAGAATATAACATGGCATTAAACATCCCTAAAGGCAATACCTTAGGGTCCATATTGAAAATCTTACACTTCAAAAAGAATTGTTTTAAAAGTTCATGCTCCAAACCTTAGGTAGACTATAAGCACATTCTCTTGCTGAGCAAGACATGGTCATAAGAAAAGTTAAAAGTTAAATTCCCATTTATTATACTGTATTTTAAAAAACATGTATTTGTAAATGGATTTCTCCATTAAAGTCTTCATTGTTGTTCTTCCTATAGGACCAACTATAGCCCACATTAGAGCTTTGAGGGAGAAAGTCTTGATAAAGTAAATTTTGGGTTCAAATACAAATGTCAGTATTTGTGAGATGTAATGTAGGTTTGGCACTTAATAAAACTTTGTAAATTTTGTAAATTTCTTTCCCAATCTATTTCTTTAGTAACAGAGCTCTGCTTTTTTATTGGCCCAATGCCCTCGACTCCTTCTTTGGGACAGGACCTCATTCTTTTGGGAAACCTGTGTTTCCCCACTCCAACTACTTTTCACCCTACCCAGGGGGAGAGACCCAGGCCAAGGTTGGGCCAGTCATAGTATTCTACCTGCCCCTGGTCTCTGTGATTGGAGAAAGACAGGTGCACAGCCAATCAGGGCCCTTTACCAAGATTTTTCTAAATGAAATTGGGGAAGATGACCCCTTTTTGCTTTACTGGCAAAGCTGAAATGATGTCAGCAAAGAACTACCAGCAACCTTGGTTCTAACCCCTCAGAGAAAACTTGCAGTCTATAGAAAAGAATGGAGATCGAATCCCAGAGAGGCTAAGGTGACAGGAGAGTCTTCATGGTATGGAGTCTCTAGTTCCTTTCATCTATGATCTATTCCTGCCTTGTTTGGCTTAAGCCATTTTCAGTTGGGTTTCTGTCACTAGCAACTAAGATCCTTGACTAATAGAGAAATTGTTTCTAGTCAGTGAGGTCCCCAGATCTAATCCCAAAGCTAACAGGATCAGGTGCTCTTTCAATTCTGTAAGCCATACAAGCATCATTCCCATAAATTCTAATGTCGGTTTAAGTTTCCTTAAGCTGGATTTCTGAAACTTGCAATTTAACTCTTCTGTATTAATTTCCTCTTTCTTCAATTTCTCCACAGCTCAGTGATCTTTAGAAAGAATAAAATGTTTCCACTCCTCCTCTTGAGATATATGACACATTTGGTTCCATGAATATGGTCAAAGAGAGAAAAAGAAACACTCCTCTTTCAGGTCAAAATGAAAGAAGGGAGTGTCAGGTCCATGGGGCAGGAAGAGTTTTCCAGAAGTTTCTCCTCAGTGTGGAACTTGTCCTGTGAGGAAGCCTTTGCTGGTTAGTTTTGAGAGCTTATATAAGATCCCCAATTGCTCCCAGGTAATCTGACTTTATAACAAATCCTTTTTCACTCACCTACTCTTGGAGCGTGCTCCCTGCCTCACAGTCCCTGGTATCTAGATGCCAAGTAATAAACTTGTGTGAATTAATGAGTGTAAGATTAGGTATAACGTTACTGAAGGAGAAAATCACCTTTAACCCTCCATACTGAGTTGTTCTCTTCCTATGTTCCAGGAGCACTGTTTACATTCCAGTCTTTACCCTCTACACAGCAATTCCCTTTCACATGTATTTATCTCCCACAAGACAATGAACAGCCACAGGGCAAAGGGCCACCTAGCTCATCTTCCTACGGGGCACCAATGGGACACGGTGGCAAATTGCCAGTGTTTAATACATAATTAGATGGTGAATGAGTGACTAGAGTCTGAATTATGGATTTTTAATCTGTTTTTATTATTTTCAAAATCATAACTGCTACCAGCATTTTCAAGTGAAAGCTCTGCTGAGATCACCTTTCGTGGCCCCATTAACTCATTTATAGATTCAATTCAGTTACAAACAACAACAAAAAAAAACTGTGGACCGAAAGCTTTCATCACACTCCATGAGATCTTTGCAGTTTCATTTGTTTAAATAAGCGCTTATCCATAAGCCTACTCTGAATCAGGACAGATTTTAAAAGATAACAAACTCCCAGTGTAAGGCTCCTGGTGTCTGCTATTGGTCCCTATGATGCGCTACTTGCAAAGGGAAGCTGTGGGATGACACTAGACGGCAGGGTGGGGTTGATTGGAGCTGTTGCTCCACAGAGGAAGAGGGTCTGCCGCTTGGTTTTGAGATGAGTGAGGTGGTAGAGCCCGGGAAAGCTTCTCACTGAAATTATTTAAAAGACTTTCTTATCTTCCATAGAAAGTTCTGTTCTTCTCATGCCCAGAATCACTGTTATTTGCCCCATATCCCCGGAATTATCCGTTCCTTGGAAACCATTTAAACCAGCTTTATTCATCCTTATCCATTTTGAGATTGGACAGAAAGGAATCAAGAAGTGTCTGCCCTATTTTACTGTTGGTGACCTTAATTCACAACAAAGCCAGCTGCTGGCTCCAAAATGGATCTACAATATTGGGTTTTACTTCAGTGTCTGACCTGTCAGGTTCTTAATCTGATCAGAACAGCGGCAGGAGTCCAGAAACCAGGCTAATGGTGCCCTCTGGTGTTCAGATGGCAACATGAGCCTTTTTAATCCTGGATGCTCAGGGCAGGGGATAATGCCGTCAGGAGAGCAGCAGTCTCCGACGCACGTTGGTTGTCCTGTTTTTGTCTGGGGTGGGAAGAGTCCAACACTGCTGCCCTGGAAACTCGGCCTGGTAGCTCAGCACTATCCTGGGGATTTGCTTTCTGTAAGGAGTTTGGTCAAACCAGCCTCCTTTTATGTTCAAAAATATAGTATGTCACTCTCTTCCACTTAGTGGGGAGAACAATGCTCCAGTGTCCCACACTCAGAATGTCCTTAATATCCCAACTGAGACGAAGCTAAAGGGACTTTGTGTATTGTGCGCTACCCTCTTTTGTGTAAGATGGTTAAATACGCCAACACTGGGTCTAGAGTAGGGAGGAGCTGGGGAGAAAAGAACGCACAATGTGGGTGCACGGCTGTGTTCCCACCACTATGTGTCTGCATGAACCTACTGCACAGGCTGACTTCCTCACACCAGGAAGTGATTCTACCCACCAAAAGGTATCCAAAATACTTCCGCCTTCACATCAGAATGGCCCAGGAAAATAACAAATGCAGCACATGAACTTGGCCCACAGGGGATGGGGTGCTACCACAGGAACGCTCACCTCAGAGTGGGCCCAGGCATCTGGACAACAGGAATCCCCATAGCAACTACAGGGAGTGCTTCTCAGAGAGTGAATCCTGCCATTTCTTTTTCTTTTCTTTTCTTTTTTTTTTCTGAATACTATGACTCCAGGGCTCTGATTGTCCAAGAAATGAAGAAGGAGCCACAATAAGGAACTTACACAGAATCTCACCAACGTTAGAGAATGGAACCCAGAGCAGGTTTTCATTTAGAAAAGTAAGGAAATGAAAGGTTTCTTTCACTTTGTGGCATGGAGCAATTCACATCTGTTATATGTATTTATTGATTGCCACTTCATTCCACAAAGGCTTTGAGATATATAAAAAAAAATAATTCCTCAAACAAAAATAGACTCTAATGAGCAGTTACTTGGGAGGGGGGCTGTCTAATATCTGAACACTATTCCCATGTTTGAAGAACTCCCTACCATTTGAGTCTGGATGGGAGGCAGGGCCGTCTCTCATACAGATGCCTAGAAGTTGAGATACTTTTTTTGCAATGCTCCTCTGGGTGTGAGGGTCTGTACATATGACCACTTTTGTCCAAGTAGATGCTCCCATTCAGGACTCTGCATCTGCAGGGACAAAGGCCGGTGTCCAGGGGCCATGGCAGCAGTGTCCTCTCCAGGTTGTCCCTGTGATATGATTAGGCTGTAGTTTTGACTGTTCAGTCTCCATTAGTACCTGCCCTTTCCTAAGTCATTTCTTTATTTTCCCAGAGATTAATCATAGTGAAGATAAATATGGAAAATGAAGTAAAAACTAAAGGAAAAAATGCAAAAGTAAAAACTAAGGGAAAAAATGCAAATATGCAGACCATTAAAGCTTATATAGCAGCTATATGTGAGTTAAATATTTGGTCCTGAGCTTCCTGGCAGCTGAAGTAAAAAGGGAAACATGGCCTATTACCTACCATTTGAAGACAAAAACACATACTAGCTTTCTAAAGGATGTAAACTTTTTTTAATTAAAAATTATTGAGATGACATTAATTAACAAAATCAAATGTTTCAAGTGTATCATTCACCAGTAAGTCATATATATATATTGCATTGTGTGTTCACCATCCACAGTTAGATTTCCTTCCATCACCAAATATTGACCCCTTTTATTCTATCTACCTCCCCCCTCCTCCCTTCCCTCTGGAACCACTAATTCATTGTCCATGTCCTAGTAAGTCTCTAGTAAACATTTTTCTAAGAGTTAAATTTTGAAAGAAATTTCTCACATTGGCGTTTTTCACAGTGGCTACTGGGACTGTAATGTACCATTTCCCTGATATTATTCAAACAGTAAATGATTCTTAAAATGATTTCGCATAGCATTCTTTAGTGAAAGCCCAGATCAGAGCACAAAATGTAACTCAACTTAAGCCACACTTTGAAAGGGGCAAGTTTATAGTTATTCTGATGGTGTACACCTGAAATATTTAGAAAAATGAGAGAATGGCATACTTCTATAGGTATTTTTCACTAAAGGTGTGTTTTCATGCATTGACTAGGACATAGTTTGAAGTTATTGTCTATGATAAAAGACTAGAGAATTCTGAATTTTTAGAAATGAAACAAGAGGATATTAAAACAGATTCTTTCCTGGAAAAATAATGGTAATGATAATAATAATATTGAGTTTTAGGTGCTGAGTATATAGGTGCTTTTAATACATTATTCATTCATCAAATGTGCCAAGCATGGTGCATAGGGCACTGAATCTGTATTTGTGGAACTTACACTCTACTCAGAGGAGACAGACAATAACCAAGTAAACAAAGAAAAATCATACCAAATAATGACGTGTCATGTTAACAATAAAATGAAGTAGTGTAACAACATTTCAGGGGGTGGCCCTTTTTGATGCGACGATCAGAAAAGACTTCTTTGAGAAGAAGATATGCTCTGACACATGAATGGTGAAAAGAAACTAGCCACACAAATGTGGTGGCAGAGGGAACAGCATACGCAAAGGCCCTAAAATGAGAAGAAGTTTTGCATGTCTAGGAAACAAGAAGAAAGTTATCATTTCACAGGTCCTTATAAACACTCTTGACATGTTGTTGTTGTTCTAATTTTACAAATGAGGAAATGCTAGAGAAGTTAAGTGAGTAGTTCTAGATCCTGTAGCTCAGGAGACAGAGCTGGGATCCCACTTGGGCTTCTCTGATTTCTCCTGAGGAAACTGGCCCTCTTGTGGCTGCCATGAGGTTCTGCATGGAAGAGAGCCAAGGGCACAAAGCCCTTGAACAGCAGGTATGTCCCTATTCTCCCAGCTCCCCATTTGCTGGTTTCTTCTCTGCTCTTCGGAGAAACATCCACCTCCTCTTCTTTCTTAAGGTTCTGCCTTGTGTCTGGCCCTTCTCTCTCGAAACTTAGGGGAAGCTCTAGGACCCTGAGATGCAGTCCTACATTTATCTTGCAAAGCAATTGAGATGAATGGGATGAAAGGTGTGAGGGCTATGTGTGAGATAGCAATGGACAATGGAAATCCGACCTGTCAGAAGCCTCATGGTGACATCACTTTTAGAAAAAGAATCTTTAGAATGAGAGGAGGTCATTTAGTACATTCTTCTGCCTCAGAGCGGAAGTGGACTCAGACAGCTTCGGGCAGTTAAAGACCTGGTCCTATGGCAAGAAGTGGAGCCAAATTCTCTTCAGAGATGGAAATTGCTGGTTGTATAGGTGAGAATTTATAACTGAAAAAAATGATTAACAAAAAAGACACACAAAATAAACTTCAAATAGAAATACCACAAGGCAAAGCCCATGTTCAGGTAGATTCACTGAAACAGGGAAAATATCCTTCCCATCCACACTTCGCTTCCCCACCTTGGTTTTTCCCTGGGTTCTGGAGCATCCCTTAGATTAATTTAATTAAGGGTTTATTATATGCCAGACATTACCCCAAATACTTTAATGTTCACAATAAATTTTAAAGTAGGTATAATTATTATCATTTAATATATCGTTTTAAATTAACAGACTCCTTATTTAGCACTTACTGTATGCCAGGTTCCATTCTAGTGCTTTCCACATATTAACTCGTTTAATACTCAGAGCTATCTTACATGGTAGGTATTAGTGTTAAACCCATTTAATGGATGTGAAAATTGAGGCCAGAGGAGGTTGGGGTTGAGTAATTTGCCTGGGTCACAGAGCTAGTAACTAAGAGAAACAGGTCAAATTCAGCCTACCTCCATTCATCCCTAGTCTACTTACAGCTACTAAGGGAAATTTCCCATCCAAGAGATGATGTGGAGGCCGATCGGGTAAGAAGGCTGAGGCAAGAGAAGTCCTTTCAGATGATTCTTGTCTGCCACAAACTCGGGCACAGGCAGAAGGAGTTGGGCGCCTCACCCTGCCCCTCTCCACTTCCTCCCAGGGCAGGAAAGGAACGGTTCTTACCCAAGGTTCCCCCAGCCAAGGGAGAGTTACCAGCACTGTCTTGGTCTCTCTGGACCACTCACACTTACGTTGCATTTTGGAGATTAAAATGAGCCTTTTTCACACTCATTATTTCGTTTGATCCTTCCACATCCCCATCACCAGTCTCTCTTCCTCAGCTCAACTTCAACAAAGCTGCCAGAGACTGCTTTGTCCAACCCTTTCACCTAGCTCTGTGACCCTCTATGAATGGCTTCCCTGATATTCTGGAGAGAGACCGCACTCCTCAGAGCATCTGCAGGGCCTGTCCAGGTTTGGCCCCCACTTGCCTCTATAGGCTTGTCCCCTGCCCTCCCCCACATGTTGCAGGTCCTCCTGTTATATCCTTTAGTTCCAACGTGCATCATTCTCTTCGTATTTCTGTCTTTCTTCAAGTTATGCCTAGAATGCTCTGCCCTACTCTCTATTTTCTTCCTGGAAATCCCTTCTCTATTATTTATTCAGTAATCAGAGGTAAAGGCTGGCATCTCCTATGGACCAGGCACCATTCTGACCATTTCATCTGTATCATCTTACTTCTCACCTATGGGATATATACTATTATCACCCTCATTTTTCAGATAATGTTCCCAATGTTACCAGCTGCTAAGTGGCAGAGTGAATTCAAGCTAGTCCTAACACTCCAAAGTTCATAACTCATAACAGCCATGCAGCCCTGTCCCCAGTGCTGGTCAGTAAGCAGCTGTGATCAGCACAAAGTTCACCTCTGTAACAATGTTTTCTGCAGAGTTAATACATTTTCCCCACTCCTTTTCTAAGCACTGTTTGTATGTACATTTAGAAAAGCTTTCCAGTGGGGCGTTTCCTCTCTCAGTAAATGCTGTTCTCCTTGTATCCCCAGCTAGTGCCACATTGTGAACTTAGCAGGTGTTCAATAAATGCTGGCCAAGATGATTTTTCAAATGAAGACACAGGGTCAAGTAGATTGTCTGAACCACACACTGTTAGGTGCCAGAGTATGAGCTCATGCTCAGGTCTCTGATCCTATATAAATGCTCTTTCCTCCATATCTCACTGCTTCAACCTAGCCAGGCCTCTGGGTAGACCTGCATATGAGAGAGACAGCACTGAATTTGGACAGTTCTTGTCTCAGAGGCATAGGGAGTGGCCATGATAATATTTTTAAGTCTCAAAAATCCTCTTTTCTTACAAAAGTATTTTTGTTTTTTAAGTTTCTTTTTATCTTTTTTTTAAATGATGACATTGGTTAATGAAATCCAGTAAGTTTCAGGTGTGCAATTCAACAGTAAGGGATATATATATATATACACACATACATACACACACAATATGCATTGTGTGTTTACCGCCCATAGTT
Source organism: Pteropus alecto (assembly GCF_000325575.1). Lineage (NCBI taxonomy): Eukaryota > Metazoa > Chordata > Mammalia > Chiroptera > Pteropodidae > Pteropus > Pteropus alecto. Next base: position 25,265,481 of record NW_006439568.1, on the reverse strand, counting down.
AGATTCCTTCCTGTCACCACATATTTGACCATTTTTACCTCATCTACCTTCCCCCTCCCCGTCCCCACCTTCTGGTAACCACAAGTCTTTTGTCCATGTCTATGAGTCTATGTTTACCTGTACTTTTTGTTCGTTGCTTTTAGGTTTATATCCCACATATAAGTGATATCATGTGGTTTTCAACTTTTTCTGTCTGGCTTATTTCGCTTAGCATGATTATTTCGAGGTCTATCCATGTTGTCGCAAATGACAGTATTTCATCTCTTCTTATGGCTGAGTGATATTCCATTTATGTATGTACCACAGTTTTTTTTTTAGCCAATCATCTGTTATAGGACACTCGGTTGCTTCCATGTCCTGGCCACCATGAATAATGCTGCTATGAACATCAGTGTGCAAATATCTTTTTGGATATGGGTTTTCAAGTCTTTGGGGTAAATACCCAATAGAGGGATTGCTGGATCATGTGGTAGATCAATTCTTAGTTTTTTGAGGAACCTCCACGCTGTTTTCCGTAGTGGCTGTACCAATTTGCAGTCCCACCAGCAGTGTAGGAGGGTTCCTTTTTCTCCACATTGTCTCCAACATTTGTTATTACTTGTCCTGTTGATTATAGCTATTCTAACAGGTGTGAGATGGTATCTCATTGTGGTTTTGATTTGCATTTCCCTAATAGCTAGCGATATTGAGCATCTTTTCATATGTTTGTTGGTCATTTGTATGTCTTCTTGGGAGAAGTGTCTGTTCAGGTACAAAAGTATTTTTAATCTCTTTTCACTGGTCTAATATCAGACACCTGCCAGTTTATTTTTTTTTAAATTTCCTTATAATATACTTCCCTATAAAAATGAAATAATTTACAATAGATACATAGACGATTATAATTGTCCACTTCACTTTGGTCCCTGCTTCTCTTACAAATGGCCAATTGTACCAGAATGGCTCCAAGCCTCCTTCTGTTTTTCTAGCTTCTCTAATGCCCACCGTCTGTCTCCATGGTATCACAACATTGTTTTGGACTCCACACCTTGATTCCTGCTCCAGAACCCCAGTTATTGGATTTCCTACCCCAGTTTCGACTCCTCGCTCCTCAAGGACATGATTCTGAGCCTCTCCACTCCAGCTTGACACATTACACCCTTGAGATATCAGTTCAATTTTGTGAGATCTGCTCAAGCCTGGCTGGCCCTACTCTCTATGTTTACCCTTGGGTAGAAGAGGGGTCATATATTGGTGAATAATGGCCATGAATCCTGAAGTGGACTTGACTAATCTGCTTAAACAGAAGGCTATTAGCTAGATGAGCAATATGGTGCCACCTGGTAGCTCAGAATAACCTCAAGATTCTCTCAACATCATGGTTCTGCCCTTACATAATATTCAGCTGTTGTACGTTTAATATAGTTAAATATAGAGGAACCTAAAATTGATTGTAGTAATTTCATTTATATATATACATCTACATGCACATGCTCTTGCACATGCACGCGCGCACACACACACACACCCATAGCTGTCTCCAGGATACCATGCTTTTTATAATGTGTAGGACCACATATGGATGTAATTTCTGCTTCTGAGTTAGCCTTTCACAGCTGGGAGCAGGGAGAGGTGCCCACAGAGACTACAGGGTTGGTGGCTCCCAAGTGGAGAGGTAGCCAGTTGCTTGTTCCCTCTCAACATGTCCAGCAAGGTGCACTGAGCTCACATCTTAGTCTTGTACAGCAGGTAATTTTGGAACCATGAAATACAACTTCTCTGTGGGCTTCCTCATGGGGGCAGTGGAGCCTGATCTTGGTTTGACCATTGTCACTGAGGATTTGCAAGCCACAAGGAAGTACCTCTAAACCAGTAGTTCTCAACTCTGGATGTACATTATTAGAATTACCAGAGGGATATATTTAAAAAGCCCATCACTCAGACTGTACCACGAACCATTTAAATTAGAATCTTTGGGGTGAAATCCAGGCATCAGTATTATTGATATTACCCAGATGATTCAAATATGTAACCAAAGAAAACTGGTTCAAATGATCCTGTCATTACTAACATCATCATCATCATCATCTCCACCCTTATTTATTTAACTTCTTGCCCCATCTTCTCCCAAAGCTACATATTTTGACATAATAGAAAAATCACTTGGCTGGGAATAAGGCAACTAGGGATTTTTTAGATTCCATCACTAACTAGCTGTGTGATTTTAGCTAATATCACAATTAATAATGTTACAGATGCTGAAGATGATGACAATGACAGCTTACGTTTATTGCATCCTTACTGTGTGCCAGAAACTGTGCAAGAGCTTTACATACTTAATTTCACTTAATCCTCGCAACCACTCAGTAAAGTAAGCACTAGTTTACAGAAGAAGAAACTGAGGTTCAGGAAAGTAAAGTCAATTGTCCAAGATCACAGAATGAGTAACAGAACCAAGATCTCAACTCCAGATGTCAGACCTAGAAGCCCATCTTCATAACCACTCTTTAATACTGCCTTTCTCAATATTATTGACTATACTCCCTATGCTGTACTTTACATCCCCATGACTATTTTGTAACTGCCAATTTGTACATCTTAATCCTTTCCCCTTTTTCACCCAGCCCCTAAACCACCTCCCACCCGGTGAATATCAGTTTGTTCTGTGTCTGTGAGTTTTTTTCTATTTTGTTTGTTTGTTTATTTTGTTTTTTAGATTCCACATATAGGTGAAATCATGTGGTATTTGTCTTTGTCTATCTTATTTCACTTAGCATAATTCCCTCTGGGTCCATCCACGTTGTTGTAAATGATAAGACGGCATCAGTGGGGTACTAAACTAATTGAGGGGATCATTTTGTAAGTTATGTAAATGTCCAACCACTATGCTGTACTATACACCTAAAACTAATATAATGTTGAATGTCAACTGTAATTTAAAAAATGTTTTTAATTTTTTTAAAGAAAAAATCTTATTTTTTATTTTAGGTAGTTAACACATTCATATGGCTGATAAATAAAAACAATATAATAAGGTAAAAAAAAAAATACCATTTCCCTCAACAACTTGTCCTGATTACAGAACTGGTAGAGACTATAAAATTCCCTTCCACATCTGCCCAACTTCAAAGCTCACCCTTTAACTAGTGTGCTGTATTTTCCATACTACCCACACAAAAGTTAAGTCAGGTTAGTATTTCTCCTCCTGACCTACTCACTTCCCTAAAAGAAATCTGGATGACAAGAAAAAAATATTCATGGCTAGAGGGATTTAAACAATCTAATCCAGTAAAAGGGGTCACTGCGTGGGACTACAATTCAAGGGACAAGCAAGTGAGTCTCCCATTTAAATGTTCAGGAATTTCCATTTGTAAGAAGAAAAACGCAATTCATAGGTAATATTGAAGGCCAGAAACTGCAGGTTTGCAGGCTGGTAAATTTTTCTCGCACTATATTCCATATGGCAATAGCAAATGGAGTCTCTGATTTTTTTTTTTTTAATTTCTTTAGAGACCATAAAAAAGTATACATGTGCAAAAATCAATATGTGTTTTCCTTTCTGCCATTTCACATGATAGACAAACACAAGCCTGTCCCAAAACAGAAATTACTTTGTGCTTTTGATTGCCCCAGAAACGTGTATATAGCAATGTCTAAATTCATAGGCAGTTTAATTTCAAAGAGTTCTGGTGTCCTGGGCCAGAATCTCATGGGAGAACACATTCAGATGGTTCCTGGTGAGCTTCGAGGACATCTAAGGCAGTGTCTGAAATTGATTAGAGTAATATATTCCAGGAGAAATGGTTTGCATGAACTTCCTGGAGGAGACTGTCATCACACTCCACTGAGACCTGCGAGTACACAGTAACTCACACCTGACAACAGGACCTGGTAGGCAGGAATGGACGAGAGCCCCACGGTCATCCCAGTGGTATGTGATCAAGCGATGGGTATCTCTCCCTTTGCAACCAGGTGAAGAAAGCACCGTCAAAGGCTGTATGTCCAGGAAATTTCATTACAAACTGTTCTAAGCAGGGCAGAGGGAGAAGATGAGTTAGGAAAAGGTCCCTCTGGAGATTTATCTTCTCAGGGTCCTGGACCATATCAGTGATTTGTAATGTAAAGAATGTGAGACAGAGCAAGAGAGAAAAGGAGAGAGAGAGAGGAAAAGGAAGAGGGAGAAAGTGAGGGAGAGGGAGAAAAAGAAGGAGAGGGAGAGAGACAGACAGAAATGCACAAGAGAGAAAGAGGTGTCTTTTTTTTTTTTTTTTTTTTTTTTAGGTGTTTCATTATCAGGTAGAAAGGTTGCCTAAAGGAAGAAAAAAAGTTCAAGTTGTGCTCTATTTAAACCATAGGCTCCACTATTTATTTACTTATTCACATATTCATTTACACATTCAATAAATACTGAGTCCTATTTGACAGAATTACACTTGCTGAGTGACTTTTAATATCATTTAAATAAATTGTAACATATCAAATCATATATGCAAATCAACAACATATAAATATATAATAATAGCAATGTAATCACAATTTTTAGAAATCATTTGAAATGATTATTTTTCCAGCAAAAGTAAAACAATTGAGAGGTCAATTTCTTAAAAAGTTTTGATGAGCTTAATTTTCAATTTTAACTCAACATAAGAAAGTTAACTTTTTTTAACTTGCTGCCAGACATTAATTTGGTTTGTGGGCATTTGCTTGTTTTTCAGCACTTAACATAGTTATTGGTAGAATAAGTTTTGTAGAATTTAACAGCAGACACACTATTATAGTTATTAAATAATTATTTTTATTTAATTCTCAAAGACTAAAGCTCTGAGGAGCAAACACAACATTCACAAGGCAGTTGATGTTATCCAATAGGTGAGCACAGGCCACCTCCCATGACAGGACTCCGAGATCATGTAGAACCAAAAGACCTCTAGTCATGGCCAGTTGGTCTCTACAGTTTTGTGGCACTAATCCTGCATGTATTGTGTGTATTTTCCAGTGTGCTAGTGTAATACTCAAGAAAACCCAATGAGAGAAATTGAATAGTAAGGAATAAGATTTTGCCAAATAGGGTTGAGCTTCAGAGGGTCACAAACCATTGTACTAAAATTTGGGGAGGCCCAAGAACCAATTTTTACCCCCCTCGAGATATGATACTACCCTGCTAAGAACGCTTGTCCCAAACCATGAGCTCCTCAGTCTTAAGGTATATGTCCTTTGCACCTTTGTACTCCATCTTAGAACAGAGAATTGCAGAGTTTATACTCTAAATATTTTATGAGTGAGAGAACGAGAGAGGGATGTAATGACTGAGTAAATTAATGAAACAATAAACATTAATCTGAGAGACCATTGTACACTGGAGTACTCAGCCGAAGAATTATAAAGAAAGAGTTAGGAGAAGGAGCGGGCCTTCTTGGCAGGAGAAGCAGGGAACGAAATGGTTTCAGACAAGTGAGAAGAGAATCCTGGCCTAGGGATGTTAAAGTCCTGTGCTGGGGGAGCAGCATGGGATGGTAGGAAAATCAAGATGTCTTATTTTGGAAGCTCTTTGTTTCATTTCTAGCTCTAATATTGACTGGTTTATGATTTTTTTTTTTTAGTAATTTACATAGACTCTCTCTCTGTTTTCTAACCCATAAAAATGGGGATGATAACACCCATTTCATGTAGAAATGACCAGAAGTAAATAAGGTCAAAAAGCTCTGCAAATTAAAAATAATTATAGAAATATAATTATCGAGTCTGAAGTGCGGAGAGGTCAGAAGGGGCGAGACACTGACAAGACTCAAATGCCATGTGGAGGTGTGGAACTGATACAGTGGGTAGCACTACTGTTATAGGGTATTGGAAAGAGAAGGAAGATTGATGTTTATTGAGTGGCTACTATGTGCTAAGTGTGTATCTCTCATACTTACCTCATTTAAATTCCACAGCCAACCTGTAAAGTACATTCTAATGTTCTTGTTTTACAGCTGAGAACACTGAGGCCCAGGAAGGTTAAAGCAGATAGAATTTGCTGACGGATTGGGTAAGGGGTACCAGGGAAAGGGAGAAATTAAGGACGATTCCTCGTTTTTTGCTTCATCACCGGGTGAGTAGTGGTGGTGCTACTTATTGAAGTTGAGAACACTTGGCAGAATTGGTGGGCAGCAGGGCTGAAGAGCTTTGTGGTGGGCATCTTAAGTTGCTGATGGCTTGGAGACCTTCAAAGGGAGAAGTAGGAAGTTGGAATTTTTAATATGCAGCTCAAAAGAGAGGTTAAAGTTGGAGCTATAATTTGGGAACTCATAAGTATAAATATTGTGGTTTTGCTTTTCAAATCCATGTTGCTGAGACCACTAAGGGGCTATGGATAGAAAGGAGAAGAGGAGTGAGGTTAGGGGGAGTGCCACCTTTCGAGGCTGGGAAGAAAGAAACAAACAGAAGGATGTGGTGCCCTGGTAACCCAGCAAATCAAGTGTTTTGAGAAGAAAGGATAATCAACTGGGACAAATGCTGCAGAGAGGAGGGAGAGGATGAAAATTGAGAACTGACTTCTGTGGCAGCATGGAGATGATTGGCAATCTTGTCAAGAGGGATTTCAGAGGAATGATGGCGGCAGACCCTAATTAGAGAGGTTTGAGAAAAGAGGGGAGGGGAGGAAGTAGAAGCAGTAAGTATAAACATTCCTTTGAAAACGTTTGCTCTGGAGGAAAAAGAGAGATGGGGCAGCATCCAGAGGGGGAGGCTGGGTGAAGGAAGAGTTTTTTTAAACACGGAGGATTCTACAGATTGTTGGTATGCAGAAGGAAATGATGAAGAGGAGAAAAGAGGAAACGGCAGCAGCAAAGGCCTTGGGTAGGTGGGAAGTGGTAGGACCTAGTACACAAGAGGAGGGGTTCACTTCAGACTGACGACAAAACAAAAATTTATCCTTTATAACAGGAGGTGGGGAAGAGCATGTGGTAGATGTACGTACAAGTTGTTTTTCGGACGGTGGAAAGATGAAGTTGTTCTCTTCGGACTGCTTCTATTTTCTCTTCTTGGTGTTGTGAGATTAGAGGTCATCAGAGAGAGTGAGGAAGAGGAGGGCAGGATAAGCTGTTCAAAGAGAGAAGAGAACATGTGTAGTAGTTGTCTTGGGGAAAGGAAGAGAGAATTGAGGAGAGAAAGATAGTAAGGTCACCAGGTGGTGCAGAGGGCCTACTTGAGATGTATAGTCATAAATTTAAAGGAAGAAAAGTCTGAATGCTTATGTGTATTCCCCTTGCGGAGTTAGCTGCTTGGTTGCAGGCACAGCAGAGTAGTCACACAGTCGGGTTTAATTAGAACTGGGACTTTTCCAGGTGAGTATTAAGGAGGAACTAAGGGCCAAGGAGAGAGTGGAGGGCGATGACTTGGATGCGCGATGGATTACAGATTTCATGCTGGGTTAAGACAGAAATGAAGATGTTGGAGAGTGGAAGAGACAGGTGGGGAACAATGAAAAAGTGGTAAGGCTAATGTTTTCGAGGTGGTAATAGAAATAAAGAATTTGTGATATGGGTGTACTAAGCAAAGGAATGAACGTGGAATGCTGGAAATCAAGATTTTGGAGGTGGGGCAGTTATGATAATGACAAGATTTGGGGAAAGACCATGGGAGTCAGTAGCTAACAAGGACTGCAGAAAGGGGTCATTGTAAATGATGAGGTCAAGAGACTGAGGACAGAGTGTCGACTGGATCATCCATGTAGATGCTAAGTGCGCCAAATGTAACGATAGGAATAAAGCCTTACAAACCCCAGCTTCAGAGTTGCTCTTAGCCTTCTTTGGCTCTCCAAGGCCTGCTTATGCCACAGTGTTTTGTGATTCCTGGGATTTTCAGTCTTCTTTCTGACAGGAATCCCCTGTCATAAGCTACACTGAGAGAGATTCCATTTCTTCTAACCATAAAACCACAATCAGAGTTCACCAGGAGTTCTTCCTATTTTCTACTAAAAATACCAAGTTTCTATTTTATTTACCCTGAATTATGTTGACAATACCTGGGCGGCAGCATGACAGCTGAGATGAGGTTGCATGGAGTGTACAGAAGAGGAAGGGAGGCTGCATGCACTCTTTTTTGTTTATTTTATTGTCCATAGTAGACTGGCCAGGATGCTCTACAATTTCCCTGAACTTTTCTGGGGCAAGATACATGAAATCTCCTTCACTGAACACTCTGGCTATACAGTACAGATGATGTTCTACATATGCAGATCAGCCACACTATGCTTTGCGAATTCTACTTTTAAATTTTGATCTATGTCCTAGGTTCCTAAACATCATCCTTTTGCAGAGTAACTACAAAAATTTCCAGTTATATCATGCATTTTAATGGACTCTCTTGACTGGGACAAGATTTACGATGAGTTAAAACTCAATTGAATCACCTGGAAAGATTTATTTTCAAAAAAGAAAAAGAGAAGAAGGAAAGGAATAAATGAAAAAATATACACAATGATGTCATTTGACAGATTCTACTTCACTAAAACTCATTGGCACATCATTGAAAGTGATTGAAATTTTCAACAACTTCTAAGTTTGGGCTGCCTTTAATAGACTATAACCTGCAGGGAGACACAGCTGTAGCTGTCCTTACAAAATGAAAAGAAATTATTTCAGAAACGAGTCCCTAAAATGTGTGGCAGATGTGCCCCACAAGCTAGAATATCATCAGAATGCTGATCTTTTCCTTGTTTCTGTGCAGAAAAACCATGCGACAGAAATGGATTTATCAGGTGTATTATCACTAATGTTCTCTAGATGCTTAAATGTCCCTGTGGATTGTCCCAGATAACTTAAAAACAGCTGCTGCCTAACAATTAGGACACATGGAATAGATGAACAAGTGTAACACATCATAAGAAACAAAATCTAAAAGGAAGGAGCCCTTCACTCCATTATGGTTATCAAAAGGCACTTGGCATGTGGAATTCTTGCTCCCCTGCCCAGTGACCGCACCAGCATTTGGAAGTAGTATTAGAACCTGAGGCTCCTGTGAGTTTGTCTGCCTTTTCCTCACCATGAGCCTTAATGGGATTCTGGACATAAGCCAGAAAACGTGCCTATAGATTTCTATGTGCTAGGACTAACCAGGCTGCTTTTTAAGCCAAAGTACCACCAGCCCCAGCACAATGAAATCTTGGCATGAAGAGATTTTGTTTGGTGAGTTATTTCCATAATGTGTGCTTACTGCAACATCATGTCTGTCTCTGTGTGTGTGTGTGTGTGTGTGTGTGTGTGTGTGTGTGTGTGTGTGTGTGTGTGTAAGTTCTATTAGATCCCAAGACTTTTTATAGAGGAGAGAAGGGAGGCAAGAAAACTAACCTCATTTCCTGGATGAGAAACTGAGACATGAAAATAGTTTATATGTGTGATTACAGAACAAAGCTAACACTTGATGGAGAGTTTCTTAAAGGTGCAAACTGTATCTTATTCATCTTTGAATACTTAGTGATTTGAGTATTAAGAAATAGTGTATGACTTTAACATAAATTTCACATTTAAGGAATGCTTTCTGCAATTAAATGTGTTATGCCTATGATGCTGTGGACACATATACTACCTCATGTGATAATAGCTTTTCCAAGTCACGTACATCTGGTAACAGAGCACAGTCTGTAGAATTAAGTCTTGACATCTTAGACTGTGATCATATTCCGCCATCTTGCTGCATTGTCAACTGTAGATTAGTGGCTTCACCACTGTGCTGCCCCACACTGTGCTTCACCACCTTTCCAGCCTTGACTACAACAGCACTGACACAGTATTTGTCTGACTATCTTTGCAACCACAATACAAATTCTATATGCGTGGGGGCTTCTTTTAGGTCACACTTTTAAAGGAGAGCACCCTATCCTGGGTAGACGTGCTAGTGTCTTCTTCATCTTTCTGTTATAGTGGCTGGCTTGAGGCTTGGCACTTTGTAGGTAACAATGTAAGTAATAGAACTCAGTAAATCAATAAGCAAATTGATTGTGAGTCTAAACTAATCTACACACAGAAACCAAACCCTTGCTATGAACTGTGTTCTGAAACGTTACATGTTATTGAATAACTGTGTCTCACCATGAAAACTATTTCTTAGTAATTCAATCTTCCATTGTATTGTTAGGTAGCCATGACCTCTCTTGTGAGAACACAACTCCCTGAAGTTCTAGCACAGAATGGCTCTGGAAGGAGAACCTCCAAGCATGACCAGGCCTGATGCTGGAGCCCTTGTCAACCTCTCCAGCCTCATCTCATCAACTGCCTGCCACCTACTTTTCCATTCCATTGTTTCAAAAGGACCTGTTGTCCTCTACCCCCAACCCCACCACACCATTATCTTATGTCCTACCATTTTACCTTTGCTTATGTTGACCCCTGTGCCCTAGATTCTTTCTCCGCACTTCTTCCTCTGCCTAGTCACCATATTTACATTTTATGACTCAGTTTAGATGTCACCTCTTTTTAGAGGTCTCCCTGGATTTTCTCTCAGTCTGACAGATACACATCCATTTGCTGCTTCCATGTGTCTCCTGATTGCCACATTCCTACCTTCCACTAGGCTATGAGTCTCTCAAGAAAAAAAAAATTGTGATTTATTTGTGTCACCATGTCGATGGGAGCTTAGAAAAGGAGGGAGGGAAGGAGAGAGTTTTCCATAGCTAGTGAGTTTGGGACAATGAAACATAAGGAAAGAGGGTAGTAGTTCCCAAAATTGGGGAACAACTTAAGGAAAGACTAAGTTGTTTGGAATATTTTAAAATATTAGAGGAAAGATGTAATTACAATAGGGCCAACAGATGGAAGAAGCAGGAGGGAACAGAAAAAACTTTGGTATTTTCTGCCCATAGCAAGAAAACAGGCAACAGTAGAAGCAATCTGATTCTCTAGCTATGTAGACATTGCTGGGTTTTTAATTCTCATTACTTAAGTGATTCTTAGAGCATGTGCTGGACTTTTATAAGCTTATATGGTTGGGCATAGTGCACATATTCTGTAGAAATGAATATTTATGCTGGGATAGTTAGACAAATACACAACTCATTGGAGTTTCTTTCCACAAAAGCTATCAAACCGAAAGAAAAGTCAAATCTATGTATAATGGGATTTGCTGAATGTTCATCCTAGGGCTGTGCCAATGTGGGACTAATAGAAAAGTAATTCTATGTCTATTAAAAAGCAGTTGCATAAAATCATCACCAAGTATCATTTTCATAGGGCTCCAATTCACTCTCACCAAGTAATTCTAGAGTTAGGAACCTTTCCAAAGAATTCCTGCAGAGCTATACTGGGATAAAATCTGGCCCATTGTGAATATAAAATGGCAATTTTATTTAAACAGTTGTAACTCCGTGGGTCTCTTCTGGCTGACTTAAATATTGCTCCTTGTCTATGTACTTTGGACACATTTTCACTTTCCTCTAAAAAGAGTTTTACTGCTTAATCATCTTCCTCTTGCTACCTCTGCCTCTACTGAGTTCTGCACTGAAACAATGGGATAATTTTTGCTTGGCACTCTTTTAATTCATTTCATAGGACAGTTATCACCAATAATCCCTAATACATGTCCCTAAATTTGGCACACTGACCAAGCCACTTAACTTTCCTATACCATAATTTTTCCAGCTGTAAAATTTAGCTGGTAAATCTTAATACCTCTAGTTTTGCAACTGCTAAGTGTTCTGCTGTGTTTCCTCTTTACCATTTCTTTGTTCGGAGTAATGACTTTCAACAGTCAAATTTAAAAGGCTGACTTCAGTTGTTGCCCCACCTGTGTCACTTCTGTGGCAAACTTAGACTAATAAAATGCAAGTGACCTAGAAACTATTTAGGAGTTTTTTGCAAGGTATTTCCAGTTTCTGACCGCGAACTTGAATATGCATTGGCCAAATAATCTCATCATCAGACTTAGCTATCAGGATGGTTTTGAGCTTTATCCCATAATAGGTGATGATTTAATTTTTGATTAAAGGGAAAAAATAGGTAGATTTATACAGCCAAGAAATAATTATTGGGTATGTGCCAGTATGGCAAAGGATTGTGAGAGTGTTATTGGTTGCTTTTCTTTCCTCAGTGGTGGCAATGAGCTAACCAAAGAGTCTAAGCCATATGCTCTGGGTTTATGGGTAATGGGTGTTGACAAAGATGCTTATCAGTGCCCAACAGGTATTATCTAAGCAAGGACCCTGTCCTTGTTCCACTTTTCTGATACCAGTTCAGAATGGCCATGATTTTATCCTTTTTCCCTACCAACCACTTGGTCATAGTGAAGAACCAACCCCATCTTCTTGGGAGTAATTGGTATATATGGGAGGGCACATCACATAAGCTGTACCAGCTTAGATTTGTGACCTTCTCTAAACTCTATCCTAAAAATTCCCCTCCCCAAAGCACCATATTTGTGTTACAGAGAGTTGCAAGTCTATCTGTCCCCTGTCATTTGATCCCTGGCTATCTCCCCAACCTCACCTCTTTTATTGTTTCCTTGTTTTTTCTGCTCCAGCCATACTGGCCTCCCATCCATTTCTCAGCCAAGCAAATTCCCACCACAGAGTTTTTTACTTCCTTTGTCACAGAGCCACATGGCTTACTCTCTCTCTCTTCCTTCATATTTTTTCTCATAGATTACCTCCTCAGAAAGGCTGCCTTCAAACATCGCATGGAAATAGCAACCCTACCATCTCCCCTCACTCCTGTTCTCTTCATAGTACAGATATTGCCTACTGCTTTGTATGGTTACTGTAATCTACAGTAAAAGGTAAGCCCCTTGAGTACAAAGATTTTGTCTATTCTTAGAATAGTGTCTGGCACGTAGCAAGCACTTAATAAATATCTGTTGAATGAATGAATGAATGAATAAATAAATGAATTCCCTAAGGGACTGTGAAATCCTCCAGAGCCAGAATTGTGCTTACTCATCTTTCAACCTCCATCATCTGGATATGGTGGACAAAACTGGAACCGTTACCTAATTTATGACATAAGTTAGAAGTGTGTGCAGCAAATGCAACTGACCTTTAGTGTCTGCACTCTGACAGGTCTTTGTTGTGTGCCTTAGTTATAAGGCTTTGTTTCACAACTTTATGAGGTAATTACTATGGCCCCCACTTAAGAGTGTGGAGGTTCAGTGTCAGATTGCTGATGTGATTTGCACACTGTTAGTGAAGGGCAGATATAGGATTTGAATCCAGTTCTCACACCAATGCCTATATTCTTTCTTCCACCTTGCTGCCCCCCACCCCGAGACCCCAGCTACATTTAAACTAATGGATATTCGACCCATATAAAGTTCTGTATTTAATGAAGTAAATCAAAGTAGAATAATTAGGAAATTGTTTTCTAAGTAAGCTATTTAATTTTCCCTAATTTTTAAATTTATTTTTCCCTTTGTCGGTGATATCTTTGGATTTCTTTTCAAGAGGAAGTAAGATGGACTTGATTATGATAATAAACATGACAGTTATTGAAACCGATTGCGAATATAAAGTGCTATATAAAGCTCAGTGGTTGTCAGGCTAAAGTCATTGTTATTGCTTTCAAATCAACCACATTTTTCTCACAAAATAATTAACTTGCTCTGCAGCTCTTTCAACATAACCTAAAACATTTACAAATTTATCCTCTAAAAAAAATCCAAGGGATCCGCAAATATACTCCATTCCCTAGGTCTCAATGAAAGGCTTTCTTTTCAGAGGTGCACCATTTGGAGCGTGAGAAAGAGTATAGAATCAGACAGAGCTCTCTTCAATCTGTGTTCAGGGAGGACTGTTTGGAGACTGGGGGGTATTTTGCAAGAGTAGTGAAGCTTGGACTGATTTTATAAAATTACTGATTTTTAAATGTTTTGCATTTTCCTAAGTCTGAAGTCAGTAACATTGCCAAATGACGCCATTATCTTGGTGGTTGTGGTGCATGCTCTCAGAGTCAATTAAGGACACACCAGGAGCCAATTATTGCGAGTGTAGACATCTAAAGACAGTTGTTTGTGCTGCTTTGACTCAATAAAAGTTTTGCTGTGTGGTGGTCCTGTTAATTAAAACAAAACAACACAAAATGAAACAAGCACCTTGCCCCCATTGTTTAAGAGCTAACTTGTCTCACCTTTAAATATAACCTGTGTTCTCCTTCCTTTGCCAGCCTGAACTCCTCACATGGATTCTGTACCCATGTATCAGCTGCTACTCTGTATATCCACTTGGATGTCTGATAGGCATCTCAGAAACAACACTTCCCAAACTGAGCCCTAACTGGCCCTTCACCTCACTCACCCAAACCAGCTCCTACTGCCGTCCGCCCCATTTCAGTAGTGGCAACTCTACTTTCTCAATGGCTGAAGTCAAAAATCTTGGAATCATCCTTGACTCCTCCCTCCTCTCACTCTATACATCTGGCTTACCAGAGATCCTGCTGGCTTTGCCTTTGAAATAGATCCAGAATCTAACCCCTTTTCACCACCTTCATTCAGCCATTCTGATCCTAGCCACCAACATTACTCACTTGAACTACAAGAATTATCTCCTAACTGGTCCCTCCTGCTTCTGCCCCTTGTACCCCATTCCCCAACGTAGTCCCCAAAATGATTTTTAAGCAAAAATCAGTGATTTTTTAAGCAAAAGTTCCGCTACTCAAAGCCCTCTGCCAATCCCCAACATCGCTCAGAAGATAAGTCAAATACCTTAATATGACCTCTAGGGACTGTATTACTTTCCTAGGGCTTCTATAACAAATTATCGCAATCTTAGTGACTTAAAACAACAGAAATTTATTCTCTTTCAGTTCTGGAGGACAGAAGTCTGAAATCAAGGTGTCGGCAGGGCTGCACTCCCTCTGGAAGCATTAGGAGAGGATGCATACCTTGTCTCTTCTGATTTCTGGTGCTTGGTTCCTTGGCTTGTGGCACATCTCTCTCTGCTGTGTCTTCCCATCGTCACCTCTGTCTTGTAAGGATACATGCGAATGCATTGAGGGCCCACCTGGATAACCCAATAAAAGCTCTACCTCTCAAGGTCCTTAATCATATTTTTGCCACATAAAGTATAGCAAAATACTCATCTGAGGAAATATCCATGGATTAGGGCTTAAACACATGTTTCCGAAGGGGGAGGGGTGGGGAGGGGCACCATTTAGTCACTATAGGGCCCTATAGGATCTATAGGTTCCTATAGGAGAGGCCTCATCTCCTGCTCCTTTTACCCTTTTTCTCTCCTCTCTATATTCACTTGCCTCTTTGCTGTGCCTTATGTAGATCAAGCTCATTCCTGCCACAGGGCCTTTGCATTTGGTCTTTCCTATGCGAGAATGCTGGCCCCCTCACTCCCTTCCGGTCTTAACTTAAAAGTTACCTTCTCAGTGAGGTTTTCCCTGGCCACCGTATCTAAAATATCAATACACCTAGTACTTCATTTACCCTTTCCCTGCTTTACTTTTTCTCCTTATCACTTATATTATAGATTTTATCATTTCACCTAACTTATTATAGATTTTATATAATTGCTTATTATCCATTTTCCCCACCAGAATGAAAGCTCCCTGAGGACAGGGGTTTTTGTCTGTCTAGTTCACTGATATGACCTAGCACTTAGAACTGTGCCCGGCACATAGTCTTTCAGTAAATATTAGTTGAAGGAATAAAGGTATTGAGCACTTAACCACTTGCTAGACACTGTGCTAAGGGCCTTATATGCATTATCTCATTTAATCTTTATAACAATACAAGGTGCAAACTGTTATTTCCAAAATCACACAATCAGAAAGAAGCCCAGCCAAGATTCAAACCCACACTGTCTCATCCCAAAACCTGTGCTCTCAGTGACTGCAAATGCCACTTGTATTAGTTTGCGAGGGCTGCTGTAACAACACACCACAGATAGGGTGGCTTAAACAACAGAACTTTATTTTCTCACAGTTTTGAAGGCTAGAAGTCTGAAATCAAGTTGTCGGCAGGGTTGGTTTACTCCAAGGCCTCTCTCCTTGGCTTATAGATGGCCATTCATTCACTGTGTCTTCACAGTCTTCCTGCTATGCATGTCTATGTCCTGATCTTCTTCTTATGAAGACACCAGTCATACTAAATTAGGGACCCACCTATATGACCTCATTTTACCCTAATAATGTCTTTAAAGACCCTATCTCCAAATACAGTCACATTCTGGGGTAGTGGGGGTTAGAACTTCAACATTTGAATTTGGGGGCCACACGATTCAGTCCATAACACTTCATCAGACAGCTGGCAAAAAGGGCTCCCCTATTCTTATATCCTTGATCCGTAGTTTATTTATCTCTGACATCTTTAATCTTCATATCTTTAGTGGTTCTCTCCAGCCTACAAATACCCATAAGTTTATTCAACTTTTAAAAATTCCAAAGTTTTCCATCCTCTTCAAGTTCATATTCACTCTCCTTTAGTTTGCTGCCAAACGTCAAAGGAGTCTCTCCTGTTCTTGTTTCATCACTTGAAATTGACTAGGAAAGAGGTAAGTCCACCCACTAAATTCTCAGAGAACTAGAAAAAGGTATACTAGGTACACATCTGATATGAAAAAGAAGTTCAAGCCAATTGATTTCAAAACTAAAAGAAACAATCATCCATATCATCTGTAATTTAATTTAGAATACTCTAGTATAGACCAAATAATATATATATAATCTACACCCTAGATGTTCCCTATCAGAAATACAGTTAGCATTTGTAACACCCTATTAGGCAACCACATTCTAGAAACAGCCACTAGGAGAGCTTCAATGCCATAATCAGGTTTGTAAATCAGCATCAAGAATGTCATAAATATGTTCTGTTAGGTAAATGGGTGGTGCTAAAGATATGAGGATTGGCTAGAAATGTGTAGGCAGCTTGCATGAATGGGATATTAGATCTGGTGATTCCAGTAGTCTCTAATGCCTTTGGAGGGGCCGATTTTAATCACCTACAATTTATCCCATTGGTGAAAGAGGCATTTCTACCCTGGAATGGAGATGACTAAATACGTGACACTCTACACTGGATAGGTAAGACAATCGGCGTTTTATTATTCGCATATACTTACAGCCTGGGGGAAGGACACCAAATGCCACACAGAGCAACATAGGGGTTGCACTCAGGAACAGAGTGAACCACCAGGAGCTGTGGGAGGCAGGCTTTGTATTATCAAGATGAGGAAGTGGCCCTGGCTCCCTTGGGAGGACGTGATTGGTATCTTTGGATAATTCTATGGGCTGGCAGGGATCTGAAGCCAGCTACTCAGGGATAAGCAGGAACTGTGACTCGTCCCCATGATAGTGTTTGTTTGGCTAGACAACCTTATCTATAGGTACGGAGTGGGAAGGGGCACTTGCAGTTAGGCTATTTGAGGTCCTCCTGATTTTACAAGGTATCAAGGCAGCACAAAATATTGGGCCTTGACTTCAGATCATATGACTCCTTAAGATTAGGACTCCACTAGGTCTATGTGACCCTCCTTCAAGGAGGCCTTATCTCATTAGCCTAGAAGAGAAGCTGATCCCACCACTAGAACGCTGTCACATATGTCTTGAGAGAATATTACACGCAAAGTACTGTTGGAAATCTAGGACTTCACCAAATGTAAAAGGTTGATGAATGTATTTTGCTGCATCTGCTAATAAGATGTGTGGCATAATTCCTCTGAGACTTGCTTTCTCCATTAATATACCTTCTGATGGAGATATTTCATGGAAGATACCATATACCTCTCAAGGGCCTCTAATCCTCAGACTCTATTCAAACCAGTCTGGCAATTATAAAAGGGCATCGAGTACCCTGTCCTACTGGTCTAGAAGGCTTAGGGGTGCCCAGGGGGCTGACACTAAGCAATCCCACAAAATCTGTTTTCAAAACCCTTGTCCTCTGACTCACACTCACTTTCTAATGTGTCTGCTCCTGGGGCTTCAATTGTAATCTCTGTGTGGTTTTTCTCAGGATCTCAGATCCTGGTCTTCTCTGGGGCTCTAGATTTACCTTCCCATCGTATGGTGGACTTTTCCATATGGCGCCATTAATTCATTAGCTCAACTTTTCATCAGACACTTATTAGGTAATTAGTGTTCTAAGTAAGAAATACACGAGAAGTCTGACGATCTTCATGGAGTTTAGGGTTGGGTGGAGATGTCGTGCAGGCACATAAACTCAACATATCCAATCCATTATTACCATCTTCTATGTCCAACCGATTTCTTCTTTTTCAATTAAAGTTATCACCATCCCACCACCTGCTAAAATTTACAACTCCAAAGTCATATCTGTTTCTTCTCTCTCTCCATCATCCCCTCAATTCCTTGTTACCTTTCTGCACTTGACCTGGTTCAGTTACCATTGGCTAGGCAAGATTACAACAATATAATTGAAATAAAGGTTTCTTGGTTTGAACTATATTTTATTACAGCCCTCTAACTTCCATCTCCAAACTTATCACCCTAATGTTTTATTAAGTTATCATTCTTAAGGTCCCCTTTAACAGAGTTTGTTGTCTGCAAAGACTTGCACTTTATGCTTTAACATTTGGCTTATATCTTTAAAACATACCTCTTAATCGGGTTCTCATTATTTCTAAGGTAAAATTTCTAAGACTTCTAAAAGTCTGAAAACTTCATTGTCTAGAAGATGAAAACGAGCCAACAGACAGGGTCTGATTTTTTAAGGCCAAATCTGAGGTAGAAAAGAAATATCTTTGCTGCTTAGAAAGATGCTGATGGTGCTATTCAGAAAGGGACTCTAAGGATTCCAGTTTTAAACAAACTCTAATAACAAAACACTTTCGGCCAAAAGGGAAAGCTGATCTCCTGACATAAAAGGTGCCAGCAATACCACCTTCCTCCCTCAGTGAGGCTGCTGACGCTCAATGACGCACCTTCTACCCCAGTTGTGGGAGAGCCAATCAGCTCCCTTTGAATGAAATCTTTATTCAACTGTTTAAACACTACTGGGGGAAGGGAGGGGATAGACAAGAGATGTATTTCAGAAACAAAAGGAGCCCCAAATGCCAAGTTTCTGTTCTTGTTACTGTTCAGGTTTTGGCCCTGTGAAGACAGTCTCAATTCCATGTTTTTCGTTAAGCTGGTTTGTTTGGCAAAATCCAATGATAAATACAAAACTCTGAGGTGAGTCTCACCTTACTCGAAAGGCTAGAGCTGGGAAGTTCAGCTTTCTGTGGTCGGGGAACTTTGGAAGCTGCTGATCTGCTGTTGACAACGGGAGGCAAAGATATGGGCCAGATAATTTTTTCTTTACAAATGTACAAATCTAGGACTTTCCCTCTTAAAAACCCAACCCAAAAGCAATCTTTTGTTGATAGTTCAGTACCAGTGGCTAGGTGGGGGAGGAGAAGGCAGGCTGGACGTTCAGACAGGGTAAACATGTGGGACCCATTCATAGGCCAAGGTCTGTTCTTTAGTTGCTAATAAACACCAAAATTGATCCTTACTCTTCCCCCTGTTTTGTTTTATCCTTAGCTACTTATAAGCACTCACACCCCTAAAAGGGCCAGACAGCAAGGAAAAATGGGAGGAAGCAGGGGCCTAGGTATTCTGCAGGCCAGCTGGTCAGTTTGGAAGTGCTGATGCTGACTTCTTGGGACCCAGATCCACTTTCCTGTTATTGCCCTCCCAGTCATGTGACGCTGCAGCTGATTTTCTTCAGGTCAGTAAAGTAAGCCCTTTGCTTCCTCCTGCCACTGTCAGCTCCCCTCACTTAAAAACAAATGACTCTAACTGTAAAGAAGATTGTTTTAGTGCTAATAATCTGAAGGCCAAGGTGAATGTTTAAGTCTGTATTGCAACCTGTGACATCATAATGGGCAGCATGTATTAGGTGCTCAATAAGTGTTATGAGCTGTTCTATGTGCTTACCTTCTTAATCATACAATCCTGTAAAATGAGTAACACTATCTTTCCAGATTTTTATAGATGAGGGGACAGGTGCACAGAGAGGCTAAATAACTGGTCTAAGATTACACAGCTAGTAAATGACAGGCAGTCTGACTTCAGAACCCATGCTCTTAACCATTCCCACACAGACCTGGCCTGTCCCTTGAGTAAAGGTATTTCACCAATAGCCAAGTGGCCTGGATAACATATCCCCCACACTTAACTTCCATGGATGGAGGGCTACCTATAAGAACAGAGAGAACCACACAAGAAGAAGGTAGCAGCATTGTTGACTCCTTGGGTCAGGTGCTGCCAAGAATATAGGTTTTACTGTGCTGAGCTGGCCATGTCAACCAACCAATCAGAGAGGCCAGAGAGATACATTGTTATTGGTGATGCTCACTCTGATGGGAGAGAATTCAAAGCCAGCAAACTACCCTCAAATGCCAATTCTAGACATTATATATGAATAATGGGATTAGTGCTCTTATAAGAAGACACATGAGAGGGCTTGCTTCCCCTTTCCTTACTCTCCTCCATGTGAAGAAACAAGAAAACAGCCATCTACAAACAAGGGAGCCAGTCCTCACAAGACACTGACCTGCTCATGACTTGATCTTGGAACTCTCAGCCTCCTAAACTATGAAAAATATATATTTCCATCCAGTGACCTTTCAAAGATATGTAGCTTGGGTTCAGTTTGTGGACTAGAACATAAACAGCTTGATTATCATAACACAACTCAAACGTTCTATTAGATGTTGCTTTAGAGGGGAGGGGAGAGGAGAAGAGTTCATGCCGCTATAACAATACCAGAGACTATGTGCTTTAAACAACAAATATTTATTTTACACCATTTAGGAGGCTAGGAAGTCCAAGGCACCAACAGGTTGATGTCTCTTAAAGGCCTGAATCCTGGTTTGCAGATAGCCATCTTTTCATATCTTCACATGGTGAAGAGCAGAGAGGAAAAAAACAATTTCTCTCATGTCTCATGGCACTAATTCCATAATCATGGCTTCACCTTTATAACCTAATTACCTTCCAAAGGCCCCATCTCCAAATGATCACATTGGGGATGAATTTTGGGGAAACACAAACATTCAGTCCATAGCATATGCCATTCTATAAGGCTTCACCAGTACCATTAAAAATTACACACACACACACAGAGGTAGGGAGAAAGAGAGAGACAGAGACAGAGAGACAGAGACAGAGAAAGAGAAGAGGAGGGGAGGGGAGGGGAGGGAAGGGAAGAGGAGGGAAGAGGAGGGAAGAGGAGGGAAGAGAGAGAGAGAGAGAAACTGTGAAGGTAAAGGGCTAAACTGAGCTCGGAGGGCTCAGCCTCTGCTGGGCACCTCTACTCAACTTTCATGCAACTAGAAAGTTTAATTAATTCCCCCATTATCCTCAAAAGGCTTATTTAATGTCACTGTGTCACTAGGACAGACAGCTCATCTGTTTTTTCACCAATGTTCCATGCCTATAACATAGAAGTACTCAGCTAGAATAATTAAATTCCATTACTTGGACTATCCCATCCTTCCACGCAATCAAAGTCTGTCTTTATCTTCTTCCTGAAACTTCTATTGTGTTCAAACCTCACATGGTGCCTCTAGATTCTGACTAGGCTAAGCTACCTCTGTTGACTCCCAGCAGAGATGCCACAATTTGTTTCATAGTTGAAAAGAAGTAAACATTCCAGAGTAAGGATAATATTGGATTGAGATTAACTTAATGATTTTCCAAACTAACATAGAGAAAACCAAAAATATTATATCTCTATTTTTGTTTAACTCAGGCACAACTTCTACACTTAAAAAACAGATTTTGCTTTTGTCTGATAAAAAAATTTCTTGAGATAGTTAAACAGCGGCCTTCATCAATCCCTCTACTCTCAAACCCCTATCTTACATCTCTGAACGAAAATCCATAGACTCTTTTCTTCTAGGAATGATGAAGCTATGGAGTTGAGATTATGAATCCAGTCAAGCCCCAAGACAAAGTTCCAAGCTGAAGTATTATGATGCAATGTTGATATTTTACTTTTTAGATTAAGTCATAATTTGAAACACTTGTTCATCGGCAAATCAGTTCCTTACTTTCCCTGATCTCCAGATGACAGACTCAACAGTTAAAAGATTCAAATATAGGTCAGTGGGCTAAGCTATGTTTTTAGGTATCAATACTTGGGTTAGTTAACTAACAAAATCTTAATACCAAAATTTCAATGTGGGTAGGAAAGGAAAGCAATTTGAGGAGAAAAAAGAAAATGAATCATTGTCCAAAGATGACTATTCCTTCTTTTGGCTCACCCATTTGGGCTGCAAACACTTGAGCAAGGTAAAGACATAGGCACTCTCTCTAACGCCAGAGACAAGTTCCAGCCAATGTTTAGCATGTTCCTTGGCTTCTCAATCAATTCCAAGTATGAAGCTCTTGAGAAAAGGCATCTGAATGTGTTGCCTTTATACTAAGTTTTGCTCACCAGGGTAAGTAACAGAGTCTTGCAATTTTCCAATTTAAGGGCATTAAAATTTGACCCTTGCTCTGGAGGGCAATTTAGGACTTATTCTTTCTGCAATGGACAAACGGCTCCCAGATTTCCAAAGAAGGACTATGAAAGCAACTTTTTGGTAGTTGAGTATTTAACCTCATTTAATTGGTGGGAAAGCAGCAATGGCATGCTATACTGGGGTGCTCTGCCAGCAAGTTCAATCCAAAATGTTTTATAGATGACAAACAACACAACACGTATTCTAGGGTGAGAGATTTCTAAGATATACGTTAAGGAAATCGTGCCTTCTGCTAAGATGCATGCTATTAAGAAGCAAAAGAGGGGAAAAGATGAAGAGAAGAACTGAAGATCATTAAATATCTCACTTGTGAAGAGAAGAGAGATAAGGCCATTGGCATCAAGAGAAGCTAGAAGTTTGTTTTTTCATATGGGAAGTACATACTATATCGATGATCCTTAACTAGGAGTACCCAGATGATTCTGATGACATTATTTTGCATACTGAGTCAGAACTGAGTCTGGGTAAGTGCACTGCAGAAAAAGCACCTGGGGTGTTCCAATGTACACCGCTGGTAAAGTAAATTTGTACTGCATACCAATTTTTATTCTTCATTTTCTCCTATTATCACAACTTAATTTTATTCAAATGCCATTAATTTTTTTAATGTTCTGACTATAAAAACAATTCAATGAAAATTTGGAAAATGCGGAAAAGCACACATAAAAAGGCTAAAATTGTCTCTAATTCCATTAGCCTTTTTCAGTCCAGAGAGTCTAAATTTAGTCCCCCTGGATGGATTTCAGAGGGCCCATGGCCGAAACCTCTGAAAATTTGTGGAAAATTACTATTGTCCTTTTTTCTCCAAGCATATATGTGGCTTTTATAGTATTAATCTTATATGTTTTAAAACTGCTTTTTTTCAGTCGACAAGATATTTCCCTTTGAGAATATCACTTTTAAAGTGTAATAATATGCCACCTGCCACCCTCCATTGTTAGTCATATTATCCATGTTTGTTGCTATAAACAATGCTGGAATAAACAACCATGGACACGAATCTCTGCATTTTTGTCTATTTCCTTTTTTTCCCATTATGAGATTCAGAAATTCTGGGTCAAGTGATATGTCCTTTTAGGCTCTTGACATCTATTGTTTTTGAGAAAGATCTTGTCAATCTGCACACCCACCAGGAGCGTATTAAAGTGTGAGTGACTCTGGTTTTTTGTTTGTATGCTTTTAAAATGTATTGTGTGTCTTTGATTTCTTTTCAGGTTCCTTTTATCAGTAAAGTTATTTTAGAAGATGACAGCCTCATAAAAGGCCCAAGTGTCCTAAAAACTACCTGAAGAAGAACAACAGAAGAACTTGCGCTCCCGAGTTCCTTTAACAGCTTTCTTCAGGCCTCTGCCCAGGCATCTCTTCCTCCAGGATGACGCCCCTGAGCATCAGTTCCTTCCAGCAGTGGAGTATGTTAGTGTGTCCACATCATAGCTCCGGCATCTGGGCATACTCCCGGCAGATCAAGAGAGGGACTCTCCACAGTGCTAGTCCTGGAGGAAGGCAAAACCCTGCCTCTTGTTACCAAGGCTTCAGGCTTGTATGCCTTCTCCTGGCAGTCAGCATGGGGTGCCTGAGCCAGGCTCCGCCAGCTGGATGTTCTGACTCAAGATTTTATCTTGTGGGAACAACACAGATGAAGGGATAGCTGAGAAATTCCTTAGAGCAGCAGCAGGGTCCAGCAGCTGCAGTGGCCAATGCAGTGTTTAGCCTGCTCCTGGGGCAGGACCATATATGTGTACTTGAGTCCATCCACCCTCTTCTGGATTCTTCTCTCTTGCCTTTTGTAGTAGACTGACTATCAGCCTACCATTCCAAAGATGTCCTCATTTTAATCCTTGGAACCTGTGAATATGCTACTTTACATGGCAAAAGGAGTTTTGCAGATATAACAGTTAAGAATCTTTAGATGAGGAGATTATCTTGGATTATCTAGGCAGACCAGATGTAATTATAAGGGTTCTTATAAGAGAGAAGTTAAGAAGTTCAAACAGAGGAGAAGACCATGTCCTGATAGTAGCAGAGGTTAGAGTGATGTATCCACAAGCCAGGCAATGCTGGCAGCCTCTATAAGATGGAAGAGTAAAGGAACAGATTCTCCCTCAGAGCCTTCAGAAGGAAGTAGCTGTGAGGACACCCTGATTTTAGCTTCACGAGACTTATTATGGATTTCTGACCTCAAGAACTATAAGATAATACATATGTATTGCTTTAGGTTAAGCGTGTGTTAATGTTACAGCAGTGACAGGAAGCTAACACAACTTCCATTGATTCCATGATAGTCTCCCAATACAAATGTCTGCTTCATCTAGTCATAATCCATTTCCGTTGCTTATCAGCAACTGAACATTACCCACCTCCAGCCCTGGCCTCTGTGTTGGTTGGTCCTGTCCTCCATGTTCCCACCCCACCTCCTGCTTTCCATGAAGAAGCCCTGCTACCCTGAGTTGTGACTCTACTTACCGGGCTATCTCCCCAGACTGCAAACTCAACAAGCACAAGGACTGAATGAGACTCATCTTTGGACCCTAGCATCTAGCACAGTGAATGAACAAATATTAGTTGAAAATAAAACTATTTGTACACACATGTGCAAAAAAGGTAGAAATGCCTTTAAAAAAAAAAACACCACCTTTTGAATAGATGGAGAAACAAACATATTAGGCTCCTTTTCTTTAGACAATGAAAAAATTTTAAAAATAGTATACTTATCTACCTAAATGAAAAATTCTGTTCTGATTTATGACAGGATTTTTAAAAGCTGACTTTTACGTGAATATAAAATATTAAACACGCAATATGTTAGCTAAATCGCTTGGACAGAACTGAAAGTAGAGCAAATGCAATCAATTTATAATATTATTAAAACCTAAGGGGAAATGAAATGTCCGTTTCAGTAACGCTGGGTGTGTCTATGTTTCTCACACTTCAGTGTTATTGTAGGACACTCCAGTGGCTGGTTGCAAAATCTTGATGGTCTGCTAAACCTGGCTTTATCCAAGCTGGTGTGGAACACACATCTGAGACAGTTGGATTTAAGAGACCTCTCTCCCTTGCAGGGCAGGGAGTTTTAAAGGATTTTTTACCCTCCCCACCAACCATGTTCCCTGTCTAAATTCTTTAAGCCTTTGGACTCTGTCCTACAAAAATGCAAAAGCACAAGTGCACAAGGATTTTCACTGCAGCTCTATTTGTTATAACATTTCATTGGAAGCAACCCAAATGTCAATCAACAGGAAAGTGGTTGAATGAAATTATGGGACATCCATAATCTGGAGGGTTATGCTTTCCTTAAAAAGAATGAGAGAGTTTTATACATACTGCTTGCTTTAATATCATAGTTCACTGCTCTGTTTGAAACCCTCCCAGGCTTCCACTTGCATTTATGTAAAATTTAAGCTCCTTCCACTGGCCTAACATGTCCTCCACTGGGTGTTGCGCCTGCCTTTCCAGCCCAGGGTTTGCACTCTGCCCTCCTCTGTTCAACATCAAAAAAGTGACTAATCATACCTGCCTTAGAGAATTTTTTTTTAAAGAAATAATGAGACCACGAATGGCATGTAGTGAACACTAATAGTATTAGCTATTATTAATTAACAAATGATTGGTTGAAGCTTTAGAAATTCAAAGAAAACAGAAATGTCAAGTGTCTGGGGATTAGAGAGAGCTTCTCTGAGTAGGTAGGATTTCACTTTTGTCTAAAATAAAGCTAGAACTTGGGCAAGCAGAGAGAATGGTGAGGGTTGTGAGTGTCACCCCAAGAGACAGGGAACAGGAGGGACAAACTTTAGAGGTAAAATTTTGCAGTGTATTTGGGGAAGAGGGAGTTAAACAGGAGAAAAGAGCTTGCCCGGAACGACAGCACAGCGATGTCAGGATGGACGAACCTTCTGTTTTTTGTCATATAGCATCTTTTTGGCACTGGCATGTCCCTGATTTAAATTGTGTAGAAGAATAAGTCTCTGATTGGAAGCAGATCCAAGCAGAGAGATAGGAGTGGTAGGAGATGGGCTGTGGAAGGCCATTCTCTCCAACACGAACTAGTGTGGTCTCTGGGAGGCTGACTCCGGGCCATGAGTTGGCCAACCTCAAAGAAGTAAGCTTGTAAGGTTTCCTGAGGAGAGACCACAAATCAGCTCCAAAGGGTATCACTTGAAACTCTCATGGGAAAACTAACTATTCTAGAGGGCAGCTCACATCTCTCTGAGTCAGAGTCCTGGTAGGACCCAATCAGACACCTGAGAAATGTCCAGTGAAGAAGCAGTTAACAGAAGACAGGCAGGGTTAAGGGGAACCAACAGGGGTGGGCATGGAGAGAGAGATGTAGGAACCTTGAGAGGGGGTGCCTTATAGAAGAGTGGCCTTCAGCAGAGGAACTTAACCACGTCCAACCCATGGGCCAACAGGGAATGGGCTGGGGAATAAATACCACCATCTCTCTCTTCTTGTCTGCCCTCTCCTGCAAGTGATTTCTCATGGGCCAAGCCCAAGCCAGAAGCCAGAGGGCAAGGGTGTCTATTGATGCAGTTCACACAGGTCAGCCCCTAGGGGTGCAGAGCAGGGTGAGCTGAAGAGAGAAGTTCTGGAATTCCAGCAGCATAAACACTTACAGAACGACAAGTCCACAGAAGTGCTGATTAAGGGCCTGCATCCACCTTAAGCAGTCCCCCCAGTGGATCACCTCTGTGCTTCCCTCTCCACCCCCTACCTCCAACCCCCAGCACATGCCATTGATCATCCAGCCTTGCCAATTGGACCTTCTAGTATCTCTCAAAAATTTACTCTGCCCACACCATATACCTAAATTCCATAAGGATTAAAGATTTATGGTTTTATTTCTTATAGCTAAAAGTATTGGATGGAAACCTCGCTGGATATTTACATAACCTTGGACTAAACGAAGGACTTCTCAAAGCATGACCTTAAATGTAAAACCACAGAGAAGACTGATAGATTGTACCACATAAAAACTGGAAACTTCCATTTGACAAAAACCACCATGAACAAAGTTGAAAACCCACCAAAAAATAAGCAAATTTCAAACAATGAAATAAGAAAATGTCATTTCAGCAACTTTAAGTAAAAGAAGTACTGTCTAAATATATAAAGGTCTCATACAAATAGATAAGAACTGACCCATATTTGGGGTGGGAGGCCTAAAAAGAAAACTAAACAAAGAAAAAGCTATGAAAATAAAAAATAGACACATAGGCAAAGGACATGAACAAGGTTGATTAAGGAGGAAAAACAACTTGATAACAGCATATGGAAAAATGTTTAACACTCAATCCAAGAAATGCAAATTTAAACAAAAAACTCTCCAACCAAATTCACAAAGATTGTTCTTAATGAGAGCACTCAGTGCAGGCAGGGGTGCAATGAAAAAGGCCCTCACAAATTGCTTAGAAGAGTACAAATTATTACAAAATTTTGAAAAACAAATTGGCAGTTTACTGAGAAACTGTAAAATTCAACCCCTTAAACCAAATTGAAAATTCTAGGAATTTTCACTTCCCAGAATCTATCCAAACACTTTCCTGCTCACAAAGTCCAAACATCTCAATATTGAGAGTTTCATCTCCCATATCTTCCAGATGACGTTTGCCACTCCACCAGTTTGAAACTGTCTGTTCTTCCCTAGGCGTACGCCTGCACTCCATGTCTCTGAGCATTTCCTGTTTATTTTCCTCCTCTTGTAAAGCCCTTCACCACCTTTTTGGTTTGGCTGGCTTAGTTTACCCTTGTAGAATCAGCTAAGTTCCAGAGAGTCTTCTCTTATCACCCTCCAGGTTGAGTTAGTTTCCCTTCTCCATGTTTCTGTAACACCCAGTGCATATTTTTTACAGATAATTTACACATTTATTTGCATATATATTTATATATATACCTATTTACTTATCTGTTTCCACCTTCTTGGTTTCTCTTTTTATATCCCCTATACTGGTGGTTTTTAACTGGGGGCAATTCTGTCCCCCAGGGGGCGTTTGGCAATGTCTGGAGACATTTTTGGTTGTCACAATTTGGGGGAAACCAGAGATACTGTTAAACATCCTATAATGTACAGGAAAGCCCCCACAACAAAGAATTAGCCAGCCCCAGATGTCAATAGTGCCAATGATGAGAAACTCTGTTCTACCCCGGCTTCCGCCTAGCATGGCACATAAAAACTTATACAAAAAACAATTTTTAATCTATGAACAACCTTTTTAAGCTCTATTTTTTCTTCCATACAGTGGGTGTAATAATTTCTATAGCAGAAGTTTGTAGGGAGGATTGAAAGAGATATCATATGAACAATGCCTGGTACAAAGCTGGTATTCTATCGGTATTAGTTCATCTTAACAATAAAGTGCATAAATTAAATTACAAATCCAGAATGTTTTGGTGTTGAATCTTAAAGATTTTGTAGTCAAACCCCTTAATTTTATAACTGAGGAACCCCAATCGATAAAGGCTAATGACTTGCCTAAATCATTGGCATCACATCTGAGTTTCTAGTTTAGTGGCAATCCATATTTTAAATGCATGCATGAGAAAAGAATTATAAACTGATACTTTTTGAAATGAATAATTATTTTTTGGGGGGGGGAGCTGGCTAGTAAATACTATTTTCATATTGATGTATAAAATTTTCTTTAAAATAGTTAGAATTCTAACAGAATAATGATTCAGTTGAATAATGTTACCAGAATTTTCACAGGGACTTATTTTGAAATTATATTTTTGCCATTTATGCAAAAATAGGTGAAAGTATTAAAAGTTAAACAAATTATACATTTTTTTTCACCTGTAGGAGAGAGAGTCAGAATCTGGAATAACAACTTAAATAGTTTGTCATATACGCAAGTCCCTCAAACATAACAGGCTTTCTAAAATCTATGCTAAAAATTTACCTTAGAATAAATCAGTCCATCTTCTATGCTCAATTGCTAATAGATACAATGAAATTTCTTAACAAAATATAATTCAGAGGCACCATCTGATCTGAGATCTCAAATTCTAACATGTTATGGCTTTTAATATGAACACCAGTGTAACCAGAATTTAAACAAATTATGGCAAATAAATTAAAACATTTATATTTTAACATCTATAGACTTTATTAGGTGTTCCTTATACAGTCATCTGGTATGTTTAAAGAGTGAGCAATCATATAAAAGGAAATATGGTCATAACTGATTGAAGTAATAAAATCCTGAAACTAAATAACATCTCATAATTCATTGCACAGCATATATTAAATTTCATTACATCAGTATATAGCTTAGTAGTAAATTCTCCTGATGGCCATAAACCTCTAAGGTGTTGTCATCCTGAAAAATGAAGGGGAGGGAGATGGTGGGGGTACTGAATGGGTAAATGTTCAATAGTACTGTGTGGAGTACCTTTAAGTTGTAAAGTTGTACTGCATTGCCACCTAGTGGCAGAATTTTGTACCTTATTCTAATAAAGACTTTTTTATTTCTAGTTATGTTTCATTCATCCTTTAACTATATTCATCTCTGATACTGTAGTTCCTAAAATTCATGTCACCCAAATGGGTAAACCCATTCATTTGCACTTCATCCACCAGGCTGTCAAGTATTTGATTAGTATAGTTTTTATGTTTACCTAGCTTTTAAATTCTAAATACTTTATATTCAAAGCCATACACAGCTCTATGTTAACAAACACATCCTGTTTATGAATACAGAAGGATTATTATGGCTAAGGAAACTTTGGGCTTTGGTCCAGTTTTTCTTATTACTGAATCTGTTAGCAAGTCACAGTAGTGCTCACCGTGTGCCAGGAACTATTCTATGTGCTTGACATGTAATACAGTCAGTTATTTTCAAAAGAACCCCATCTTAGAGCTGAGGAAACTGAGGCATGAAGAAGCTAAACCATATTCCTAAAGTTACCCAATAAGTGAATGGATTCCTATCTCTGAATCACTCTATTATTCTGTCTACAGGATGATGAGCCAAATGGGTTATATGAATATAACACGAATCAGCAATGTCTGAGATATTCAGATTTATTTGAAAAGGTCTAAGAAAGGAAAGAAAGTGGAGCACCAAAACACTGGGTGGTGCTTGACTGTCTGAAAATTTATCTCAGTTACCGAGTTAAGTCTAACAGAGAAGCATCTTGATGCACGTATTTCCTAGTCAATTGACCCTTATGCAAACAGTCCTTCATTAAAATGTCCCTTAACATTAGCATCTACCAACATGTTTATCAGTTTCTCTGTGATTTGCAATACTGCTCTAACAATAAAATTCTAATTGTTTATGAAGTCAAATCACAAATCTTACAAAATATTAAGCATGTCAAAGAACTGCTTTTACCACAACTAAAAACTTTATCAAATGAAGATCTAGGCAACTTGGACCAGACCAAAAGAAAATCGACATGAGTGGTTTCAGAATAGGTGTTGCAAAAAATCTGGATATGAGAGTAGAGAGGCTCTTAGGAAATTTAACAAAGCTAATATATTAGCAAAAGTTTAAGACAACGTCTATGTCGCAAAAGTCAAACATAAATGTCAACAACATATTTCATTTTGTGAAAAAATACATACGTACAAAATGTACACATGTACTTTTTACTGACTTTTGGAATTTTAACTATAACACAAAATTTGTTTTTTCCAACTGTTGTTTTGTTCTTTGAAGGAACTGTGTAGGCTGCAGGTTCCACACAGTTCCTTCCCCACTCATTGTGGTTCCAGGCTCTTGAGTCCACAGGAAAAAAAAAAAAAAGGCATTTTAGAGTTTAGGGGTGGGAATGATGACATTATTGAATGATTTTAATTTATATTGGAAAAAATTAGCCTATAACCTTAAAACTTTTAACTATTTTTAGCATCCAACCCTTAACAATATACTTTATAACAATCATATCCAAAGTAGAAAAGTCATTAGGATATGGGGAGAAAGTATAACTTGTCTTTATATTTGTCTATTTTTCTAATGTCTATTTTTTGTTTTCTAATACACATGAGCATATGTATATATATTATATATTTATATATAACATACAGACCCATATTGGGACCGTATATATAATTTTGAAAAGATTTGATGTGAAATTAATTCTATTTGGAGAGCAGTGGTTGGAAAGGGCTGTTTCCGGTCTTAGATGAGGTGAATCCTTTCTCCTTTCAAATAACTTTTGACGTCTGAGAGCCAGTCTGTTTGCTTCAGATAAAATGAAGTCACTGGTGCTTGTTTCTTGCCCCATTCCATTCCTACAAGTTAGGCTAATTATCTTACTAATATACAAAGGCAATATAAAGGTGTGTCTTCCACTTGGAAGAATGTTATACCCTCTAGTAAATTAGGAAGTTATCTAACCAGTGAAAAAAACTAATTTTAAGTGGCTTCTCTAAGCTTCAGGAGGCACTTAAAACAGTAACTGGAAAGAAATTGACAGATAAGTAAATTAAGCAGTTATTAAGACTAAAGTTTAGGACTCACTTCTGGTGAAGATGACAAAGTAGGTAAATGTTGTATTCACCTCCTTGCAAGACCACATCAAAATTACAACTGAACTATAGAACGACCACCTGAAGACTCACTGAACAGAACTCCTATAACTAAGGACATAAAGAAGCCATGTGGAGACTGATAGGAGGGACAAAGACATGAAATAGGCTGTCCCACAACCATGTGGTGGCTAAGATTCCAAAAGGATGTCTTGGCTGCAGAGAGGCCCCCTGAGGAGTGAGGGTTTCGAGCCCCACATTAGGCTCCCCATCCTAAACCATCAGTGCTGGGAAAAGGAGTTCCCACATCTGGCTGTAAAATTCAGCAAGTCTGTCTGGGTGAAACGAAGGGCTTCTAGAGTCCTAGGCAATCCTCTTAAAGGATCCGCTTATGAACTTACACATGACATTCACTTGCTTTGAATTTTAGCACTGTGGCAGAAGCTCTACAAGCACAATGGACAGGGGAAGAACTGAATTGTCTGGC
The DNA here is from genome assembly GCF_000325575.1 of Pteropus alecto. Taxonomy (NCBI): domain Eukaryota; kingdom Metazoa; phylum Chordata; class Mammalia; order Chiroptera; family Pteropodidae; genus Pteropus; species Pteropus alecto. Next base: position 25,233,105 of record NW_006439568.1, on the reverse strand, counting down.
TTCAGGGCAACAGCTGGAGGGGCAGCTCAGATCCAGATAGAAGTGCTGGCAAGTACCACTGTTCCTTTGTTGAGTTCTCCTCTCACAGAGAGGAAAGTACAGGCTGGCACCAAATCTGAGTCTCCATCAAATAGACTAACATTGCTTGCCCCATCCTGCTGATTCCGAGAACCCACCCCCCTTCAATTTGCACACAAACCCAGACTTTCAGCAGCTGTTCTTCAGAAGCAGCTGGCTTCAGCAAAAGCTGTGGACTTTCTTAAAAATCTCTGCAACATCTGCAAAACTCCAAAAAAGGAGCGGCGTGCCCCCTACTTCTTGCTAAGCGACCCCCAGCCTGGCACTAGTGGTATCTGGCCTCAGTTGGCAGCACTGCCTCTCCCAGGCACCCCCAAGCCCAGCACAGGCAGCTACCAACCACAGAATACTTTATATATCCTACAAGGTGGCCCTGTGCAGAGCACAGGCAGCGGCTGAATTGGGTGTGCACCAGAGCCTCCCCCAAGAGGCCCCAGAACCAACACATCCAATGGTTGGCTTCGGACCACACCAGAGAATCACCTAATTAATTCCACAAATGACCACCCAAAAGATAGACTCATCAGGCACCAGAGCCCTGCTACAGTGAATCCTACTCCATAGGGTTAGCCCCCATACAACAGCTCATCCATAGTAATTGCGGCCAATCCTTACAGCTAGTCAGTATAAGGATCAATCCCACCCACTGGCACACTAACACCAATGAAGGCTCATCAACAATAGGAGGGCACACACAATCCACACAAGGGACACCCATGGAGCACCTGGCTTGGGTGACCAGGGAGAGTGTGCCACTGGGATGCACAAGACACCTACTAAATAAGGTCACCCTCCCAAGACTGGGAGACATAGCAGATTTACCTAATAAATAGAAATACAGGGAAGCACCCAGAATGAAGGGACAAAGAAACATATACCAAATGAAAGAACAGGGCAAAACTCCAGAAAAAAAAAACTAAACAAAATAGAGATAATCAATCTACCAGATGCCGAGTGCAAAACACTGGTTACAAGGGTGCTTGATGAACTTAGAAGAATAGATAAACTGAGAAATTATACAAATAGAAAACATAAAAAAGGACCAGTAGGAAATGAAGAATAAAATAACTGAAATCGATACATTAAATGAAATCAACAGATTAGATCACAGAGAACATCAAATTAGTGATTTGAAAGACAAGGTAGCAGAAAATGCCCAATTGGAACAACAACAAAAAAATTAAAACGTGAGGATGGTTTAAGAGACTTCTGGGACAACATCAAGAGTAACAACATTCATATCATAGGTGCACCAGAGGGAGGAGAGCAAGGGATTGAAAACCTATCTGAAGAAATAATGGCGGAAAACTTTACTAACCTAGCAAAGGAAACAGACATACAAATCCAGGAAGCAGAGTCTGAAACAAGATGAAACCAAAGAGACCAACACCAATACAGATCATAATTAAAATGATAAAGGTTAAAGACAAAGAGAGAATCTTAAAAGCAGCAAGATAAAGGCAGTTACTTACGTACAAGACTGTCATCTATAACAGGAGGGCACACATAACCTTCCTTCCCATATGACTGTAGGCTGATTTCTCAAGAGAAACTTTGCAGGCCAGAAGGGATTGGCACGAAATATTCAAAGTAATGAAAAGCAAGGACTTATAACCAAGATTATAAGTCCTGGCTAGCAAAGCTATCAATTAGAATCAAAGGACAGATAAAGAGCTTCACAGAGAAGAAAAGCTAAAGGAGTTCATCACCATTAAATCCGAAATGTTAAACGGACTTCATTAAAAAGCGGTTGTGGGGGGGCGGGGGAGGGGAACTTGAAGAAATGGATAAATTCCTAGAAACATATGGTCTTCCAAGACTGTATCAAGGAGAAACAGGAAACCTGAACAAACTGATAACTACTAACAAAATGGAATCTATTAACAAAAAAACTCCTGACAAAAGTCCTAGACCAGATGGTTTCAAAGGTGAATTTTACCAAACATTCAAAAAAGAATTAACACCTATCCTTCTCAAACCATTCCAAAAAATTGAAGAGGAAAGTCTCCCAAGCTCATTTTACAAGGCCAGCATTACCCTGTTTCCAAAACCAGACAAAGACATTACAAAAAAAGAAAATTATATGCCAGTGTCTCTAATAAACATAGATGCAAAAATCTTCAACAAAATATTAGCAAACCGAATTCACCAATACTTTAAAAAGATCACATACCATGATCGAGATTTATTCCTGGGAGCAAGTCTGGTTCAATATTTGCAAGTCAATAAATGTGATACATTACATAAACAAAATGAAGGCTAAAAATAATGATCATACCAAGAGATGAGGAAGAGTTTGACAAAATGCAGCATCCATTTATGATAAAAACTCCCAGCAAACTGGAAACAGAGGGAATATACCTCAACATAATAGAAGCCATATAAGACAAACACACAGCTAATATCATACTCAATGGTGAAAACCTAAGTGTTTTCCTTAGATCAGGAACAAGGCAAGGATGTCCGCTTTCACCACTTTTATCCAACATAGTATTGGAAGTCCTAGCTACAGTAATTGGACCAAAAAAAAAACAAAAAAAAAACCCGAAAGGCTCTCAAATTGGAAAGGAAAAAGTAAAATTGTTATTATTTGCTGATATCATATATAGAGAACCCTAAAAATTCCATCATAAGCTATTAAAACTAATTTGAATTCAGTAAAGTGGCAAGATACAAAATTAATATTCAGAAATCAGTTACATTAATATACACCGATAATGAACTATCAGAAAGAGAAGAAAACAATCCTATTTACAACTGTATCAAAAAGAATACCTAGGAATAAATTTAATCAAAATGGTAAAAAAACTATACTTGGAAAATTTTAAGATATTGAAGAAAGAAACTGAAGAAGATACAAATCAACAGAAGCATATACTGTGCTCATAGATAGGAAGAATTAACATCATTAAGATGGCCATCCTACCCAAAGCCATCTATAGGTTCAATGCAATCTCTATCAAAATACCAATGGCATTTTTCACAGAACTAGAACAAATAATTCGAAAATTTACATGGAACCTCAAAGACTCCAAATAGGCAAAGCAATCTTAAGAAAGAACAAAGTCAGAGGTATTACACTATTCTAATAACTATACAAGCCAATAATGAATGAAACATCATGGTACTGACATAAAAACAGACACATAGATCAATGGAACAGAATAGAGAACCCAGAAATAAACCCATGCCTACATGGTCAATTAATCTATGACAAAGGAGGCAAGAATATACAATGGAATAAAGACAGTCTCTTCAATAACGGGTGTTGGGAAAACTAATTACATGCAAAAAAAATGAAACTGGACCACCTTCTTATACCATATACAAGAAGAGACTCAAAATATAGATTAAAGACCTAAATGTAAGACCTGAAATCATAAAATTCCTAGAAGAAAACAAAGGCAGTAATCTCTCTGACATCGCCCTTAGCAACAGCTTTTTGGATATGTCTCCTGGCGTAAGGGAAACAAAATAAAAATAACCAACTAGGACTACATCGAACTCAAGTTTTTGCACAGCAAAGAAAACCATCAAAACAAAGACAACCTACTGAATGAGAGAAGATATTTGCCAGTAATACATCTGATAAGGAGTTAAGATCCAAAAGTTATAAAGAATTCATACAACTCAACACACAAGAAAACAAACAATCCAATTAAAAAACAGGTGGAAGACCTGAATAGGCATTTCTCCATAGAGGATATACAGATGGCCAATAGACATGAAAACATGCTCAACATCACTAATTATCAGAGAATACACATTAAAACCATGAGATATCACTTCATACTTGTCAGAATGGCTATCACCAATAAATCAACAAACAAGTGATGGTGAAGATGTGGAGAAAAGGGAACCCTCATGCACTGTTGGTGGGATTGCAAATTGGTACAGCCACTATAGAAAAGTTTGGAGTTTTCTCAAAAAATTAAAAAAAGAACTACCTTACGACCCAGCAATTCTACTTCTGGGTATTTATCCAAAGAAAACCAAAACACTAATTTGAAAAGATCTACACACCTCTATGTTCACTGTAGTGCTATTCACAGTAGCCATGATATGGAAGCAACCTAGCCCATCAACATATGATTGGATAAAGAAGCTGGAGTTCATCTATACAATGAAATAATTACTGTCATAAAAAAAATGAAATCTTACCATTTGTAATGACATGGATGGACCTAGAGGGTATTATGCTAAGTGAAATAAGTGAGACAAAGACAAATACCATGATTTCACTTATATGGCCACAACTAAGCATCACATAAAAGAACAAATGAAAACAGGCTCACAGATACAAAGAACAAACTGGTGATTGCCAGATGGGAGGGGAGACTGGGGGACTGAGTGAAAAAGGTGAAGGGATTAAGAAGTACAAGCTGGTAGTTACAAAATAGTCATGGGGATATAAAGTACAGCATAGAGAATATAGTCAATATTGTAATAACTATGTATGGTGCCAGGTGGGTACTAATCAGGGGGATCACTTTGTAAATTATACAAATGTCTAACCACTATGCTGTACAACTGAAACTAATATAATATTGAATGTCAGCTGTAATGAAAAATAAAAAAAATTAGAAAAAAGAATAAGGTTTAGAATTCAAAAACTCCAACAAAAATTATAATAGGCATTTATTTAAAGTAATATATTTGCAGCCTAGATGATTCTCAATTGTACATTTCAGGTTTAAACAACATCTTAAAAATACACTGAGGACAGCTGCAGCCACACATTTTCAGTATATATTTATTTCTTTGCCCATTCTTCTCTCTCTTTTCTTTCCCGAATAACCTCTTTCAGATATGGTTCAAGGTAGAATTTATCCTAAAGAATAAAAGAAAAATATCATATGCCACCATCACATACTGATATGTCCTCAACATTCAATAGGTCTTAAACGTAAGAAATGTATCAAAGTTTCCAACATAAGAAAAAAATATTCTCAAGCAAAGAATTGTTTGCTTTTCTAGAATGTAAAAACCCACAAATCGCTTGCTTTGATAGGTTACGAGAGGAAAGTCTAACAGAAAAGAGTATGAGGCTACAAGCTTTTGCCTAGTTTCAGTACAGTTAAAGGGGCAAGGGTAACACACAAAGTCCTTGCTTCACAGAGTCCTTCCTGGGAGCTAGAGGGCCACTCAATGGGCTGATCACATGACCACCGGTTTTCATCTGAGTAAGAAGCAGAGAAAGAACCAGGGCCTGGGAAGCAGAAGACCTGAATTCTAGTCCTGGATCTAGTCTTATTAGAGACTTGCTTAGTGATTTTTGGGACAGTCACTTCACTTTTAAGTCTCAATGTGACTGTCTCTAAAATGGAGCTAATATTTGATCTAATCTCACTGTACTGTCATAAGGATATCTATTTGTCACAACTTTAAGAACTCTAAAGTTCTTAAATGAATATTACAAACAGAAAGGCATACAAATGAATGCCTTTCTGTTTGTAATAGTCAATCCTTAATGGTCAACATTATCAGATACACAAAAGCTGTTCTACCTCCTCATATTTTGTCCACTGCTCTTTAGGCAAGATCTGCTGCCTCATAGTCAGGTCCAGTGCTCTCTTAATGCGAAACACCCTGTCGTTATACACGTTCTCAGGAAGCCTTCTTATGGCTTCTTTAACATCATCATCCACATGTATTGTATCATCTCGCATTAACCCTGTGATAGAAAACAAGAGCATTAGATTGAATATGTATCTCAAAATCAGAAATTTTTTTAAATGGGTAAAATATCTTTATGACTTACAAATTTAAGACTTGGGTGAAATATCAAGAATTAGGTATGATGAAACTCAATGTATTTTATACATTATAATGGGTTACTTTAATGGGCTATTTGTAAAATAGTACTGTGAAAACAATATATGAGCCTTTTAAAATCCACTGCCACAAAACTCACACTTTATCTAAAAGAATTTTTAAAATATTTAAAATGTCTACCTTTTTAAACACATGCCAATAAACCACATTTCTACTTATACTTTAAATCTGAGATCAAAGTATTAGAGAATCTTAAAATGAGAGTGTACTAAAAAAACAGTAACATTAAATGATGCTTTCATCAAGCTTCAATAATAAAAGATGAAGTCCATAGCAAATTATAAAGTTCTAAATATGTTCAGGCATCAAGATGATTGTAAAGATCTTAGACAACTTTAACATTTGAAAACTTTCTTACTTTCAAAGTTTATATAGCTTAAATTTTAAAATGCTAAGTGGAAGAGTTGAAAGAGCGTATAATAAGGAAAATGTCCAGTTACCATATTTCAAGAACATGAATTATTTCCACCTTAAACATCTGAGATGATTCCATTCCTCTCTCTTCTCAAAATAATAAAAAGAAAATGGCTGTGATTTAACATAACAATACAATGTGACCTAATTTTTAAAAATTCTAATGTACACAAGTACAATTAAAGTATTTTTTTGGACTCATAATAACTCTAGCAAAAGCACTGCTCTCAGAAAAAGCAAAAAAAAAAAAAGAAAACAGAAAAAGAAAGCAGATACTCACCCAGTTTATTGAACCCTGCAGCATTGTAATACCATTTTCGAATACCCTCCAGCCACCGGCCTGATGCTGCAACTGATATTGTCACACTGTTAGTTGCTACAATTCACTTATACTATATGAAAACGTCATAGGCAAGCAGTGACTATTCTTATAGTTACTCTGTTAGAGAATGCAAACATAGGAAGGAACTTCCTTTTAAAAGTGTATACTGTAGATAAAAATTGCTATTTTATCTATGAGCAAAAGTGACTGCAGGTAAAAAAAACTGGGCAGCAACTCATGGGGGGAAAAGTAAACTCAAACATTTAATGTACAAAAGATCTACAGGTACAATTACTGACATTCCAGCCTCTCAAGACAAGCATGCCAACCCTTTATGTCCCCCTGCTACTATAAGAATTTAAGGGGTAGGGTATGGAAAAAGAACTCAGAACTTCTCCATGATTTGTAGTCTCAGAAACAGATTACAGTAAGGGTCCCCAACATCCGGGCCGCACAGCAGGAGGTGAGCAGTGAGCAAAGCTTCATCTGTATTTGCAGCTGCTCCCTAGAGCTAGCATCACCATCTCAGTTCCAGCTCAGATCATCAGGCATTAGATTCTCATAGGAGCCCCCGTCTCTGGTGTCAAAAAGGCTGGGGACCGCTGTATTACAGGTAAACTTTTCAAGGGAGTTGGAATTGTATGAAAAGGTGAGATTTCAGGTTAGGCTGGCAAGTCTAAATTTGAAAAGGTGAGATTTCAGGTTAGGCTGGCAAGTCCTCATCCTCCAAAATTTTTATTCTAAATTACCTGTTGTTCACTTGGCTACCCTCTTTAAAACTATGAATTTTCTGGGAGAATTGTGAAACCATTAGTTGAAATGGATGAGGAGAAACAGGTAATGTTAAAACTCTTTGGAGAACAAGACCAAACCTGATGGGATAATCCAGTAGTTGCTACGGGCAACACGATAGCGTCTGATGTTTATGAGTGATGTGGTACAGAAAGGGAGGTAATGCAAGTTTAAAAAAAAGTTTTTTTTTTAATTTTGTCTAGGGCTAGTCCCTGACCAAGGAAGGAAAGCAAACTCTCCTTTTACTCCAACCCTTTCTTGTACCTACTCCTTAGTACATCACGGACTATAAGACTTGGTAAATCTCCTTGGAAATTAAGCACCATGTATAATATTGCTTCTAGCAAAACAAGTACCAAAGAGCCAACAGTCTACCAACATATTTGTAGAAGGCAAATTTTTAAATATATTTACCAGTGATGGTGATAATAATATTCACTGAACACTTGTGTGCCAAGCACTATCTTATTTGCTTTACCCACATTAGTTCAGTTATTTACAGCATGCCTGTCCTTGCATAAGAGAAATAAGGCTTACAGAAGTCATCCTAACCAAGACCAAAGGCAGCTAGAGTTGAGGCCAGGTCTATCTAGTTCCAAAACCGCACAGAGGCAGGGTGCTTTCAATATTTGTAAAGTTAATTAAATAATGAATTCTTAAGTCTCTCCCCACCCCCAAAAAGCTCAATGTCATTTAATGCATTTTCTGCTACTCTGATATTTCCTAATGGCTACACAATTGCTGGAGCAGGGAGAAAGGGACCGATTTTTTAAAAAAGTTATTCCAATTTTCACCGACAGAGGGCAGACATTGCCCCCCCTCCCGCAAATAACGCAGGGGGTGGGGTGTAAAATTCTATTTGATGTTCACGTTCTCTTTTAAATATTCCGGTAATTCTGTATTTGATTCACTAAGAAATGTTTTAGCGTCTATAATAAATACAAATTTCTTCAAATAGACAAATCAAGCTGACATTTCAAATAAGGTTAACTTGAAGTTTCGCTTTAACCCTTGCTCAGATACCTCTAATTCCTAATTTGAGAAGCGCGAGGAGTGGAATGAGGTTTCCAAACCTATTTCCTCTGGTCACATTGCCTCAGTTATCAGCGTAAATGGGAAGCTAATACCCCCCTCGTTGCGCCAGGAGAAGAATTTATCGCGGCAATGTATATGACAGCGCTTGGCTCACAGCCCTCAGTTCGTTTTGGCTGAAAGTCATCCACTAATTTTATCTCCTTGAGCCCTGGAATTTTCTGAGGCTGCCGAGCACAGGAAGCTGGAACGCCTGGGCTGTCGGAGCCACCGCGGACACCTCTACCAAGAGGAAGTCCACATCCCAACCCCGCAGGCGAGTATGGCCTGGGGACAGCAGGGACTGGGGGGAAAGGCGTCCTGTCGGTTGGAACGGATCCGCCGCTTTCCCTCACACCGCAAACCTGGCCACTTAAGAGAGCAAAGGAAGAGAAGCAAGTTGCTGCGAAAATAAAAAGTTGAGCGCAGCGTCGCCCACCAGATAAGACATCAGTCACTTACCAGCAGGCCTGCTCGCCATTTTGGCCGGGACCGAAGCGTTGCCCACTGGGTAAGTCCTTGAGGGCGGGCTGGGCCCAGTGCGCAGGCGCCTCAGGTCGAGCACCAAGGCGAGGAAGGACGCCCGCGCAGGCGCAGTACTGGCGGCTCGCGTTAGGCCCCTCTCGTGGCGACGACCTCTTTGCTTGAGTAATACCAAGCGCGTTCGTTGGGTGATTTACCGCTCGGTTCCGAGAACCATTACGTGTGATGTGTTGGGAAATACAGAAGGCAAGGAATTGGGCCACCGGGACTGTATCCTGGTTTCTGTTACTGACAAGCTATGAGAGCTTGAGCAATATTAATTGCGCCAAGCAACACGCTACGCGTTTTATGGGCCTAATCTCATTTAATACTAATTCTTAAGTACTGTGATTATCCCCATTGGAGAGAGTAGGAAACTGAGGCGCAGGAAGGTTGGGTAAATTGTCCAAGGACACACAGCTAAGAAGAATCCAGACTTATCCTCCAGAATCTGAGAATCCAGGTAAAACTGGGACTCCTTACTTCTAGGGCCCTACGGCCCGCTACTAATCCAGGAGACGCTAACACTCTCTGGCCTTCAGTTTCTTCAGCTGAAGATGTACATCAAGCCATTTTAGTGGAATTTTAAAGGTTAGTTCAGGAAAATGTTAAATCTAAAATTTGTAGCAGAACTTGCATGCAATTAAGGTAAAAGCAAATAAATTTTTAAAGTCTCAGCTCCAACATGTTAAGTCTAAGGCATAAACATCTAGGGACAGAAAATGGCGTTAGTATGATCGATGCTCATTTAGTTACTGGTGAACTTCAATCACTTCTGTCTTGGTCAGCTCAGGCTGCCATAATGAAATACCATAGACTGGGTAACTTAAACACAAATTTATTTTTCACAGTTCTGGAAGCTAGAGGCACAAGATCAAGAAGCCACCGTGATCAGTTTCAGGTGAGGGTTCTTTCCCTGTGGCTTGCAGATGGCTGCCTATTCACTGTGTCCTCACATGGCAGGGAGAACAAGCTCTTTTGTGTTTCTTCTAGTAAGGGCATTAATCCCATCATGAGGGCCCCACCTTTATGACCTCATTTAAACCTAATTATCCCCCAAAGGCCACATCTCCAAATGCTATCATATTGGGGGGTAGAGTTTCAACATATGAATTAGGTGGGGGCGGCAGGGGGCCACAATTCAGCCCAGAGCAACTACCCACCGATATCTACTTTTATTTTCTTTGGTTTTAAGCAGAGACCTGAGACAGCAGAAGTCCATTTCATTGTAAGTTCAAAAGGTTTGATTTAATGGTCTTAGTCACATTTTAGTACTAAAATTGTTGCTTTTTTTCTCCTCTGTGACACAATTTCTTACATTTGTCAGTCCCGTATAACCAAGTGAATGCATACATAAATGATGAATGGCTGCTACCAGACTACACTAATGAAAGTGAGGTCTGAAAGATGTGAAGAAATGCAATACATGTGAAGAAATGCAATACATTTTTGTACTTTGGCACATTGCCTTGCAAGAAGTATTCAGTAAACTCTTCTCCCTCTTTAACCATTAGGTTTCAACTTGCTGGTTACAGTGTAAAGGTGGCTAAAGAAAGACTTTGTCAAGAAATCAGATACCCAGGACTGTTACAAAATCCAGCTCCAACAGATGTTCACTGGTAGTCATTAATGTTGATTCAAAACTGATACAAAATTGTTATACAATATATAGATGAGACCATAAATAACTCTGAAGCTCCCACACTATTAAGTATAAATTTTCTAAATATGACACTTCAAAGCATTTATATAGTTTATGACCAGATACTGTTACTTCTCCAATGGTTCAAGGTTAAAGATTTGTATGATTTCTCCAGCCCAAAAGCCATAGCTCAAATGGGTTTTTCTGTTAACCACAATTTTTGCCACTGTCAAAAAAATTTCATCCTGTTAGTGATCAATTCAGGGGGTAAACAAACAAACAAACAAAAACCCCCAACCCCCTGGCCTGAATATTACTGATTCCCTCTTTTCCTAACGTGGACTCCAGCTCTGCCTTCACAGAAACCCAGTGGGAGAAGAGAAACAAGGTTTTAGGGAAGCCTGAATAATCTTTTTCCTCACTTAGTAATTTCCTCATGTCATTACCCTGCTTTTGTTATCCTTTACCTTCCATACATATTAAGTTTTGGTTTCCCTCATAGCGCATGGTAGGACTGCAGTTCTCGTAAAGGTAGGCATGGCCATGCAACGCTTTGGCCAAGAAAAATGAAGTTTTTAAGAGCAATTCTCCACATTCCTTTCCCTTCCATACACTGGCTACACCCAATACAGTGGAGGCTCCATCAGCCTCTATCACTAAAGATGATGTGGAGCAGAGCCGTTTTGGTTCCAAGCTGGACATGTTTGAAATGGAAACTTCTGTAGTTTTAAATCATTTGAGGTTTTATAACTATTCAGTACAGCAGTACAGCTAACCTATTCTGACTGATATGAGTAGGTTGTTAATAAAGGCAAAACGAGGTTCTGAGCCATAGAAAAATCAGGCAAGATGGTGCCATACTTTGTCTCCAGCTGTACCTTCTTCCTGTTTCCTGTTTATTGATCTCATCCATTAGAGAGAAATCCATAAAGGCACATATCTGTGCCATAATCACCATTGTATTCTAGAAACTCTATTCTTGGCCTTGACCAATTACAAATTTAGTTTCTCACGAGGTTTCAGGACATCCAGCACATCACAAAATACTAGTGCACAACAAACTACCCCCTTGGTTAGTGGTTTAAAACTTTATTTCTCCCAATTTTGAATTCAGCTGGTATTTCTGCTCCATGTGGTATCTGCCAAGGCTGTAACATCTAAACCTTTTTGCTCACGTCTCATGCTCAGTTAGCATTGCTGGAACAGCTGAGATTTGACCAGGAATCTTTCCACCTTATTTCTCCAGTAGAATCAGTAGATCTCTTGATGTTGTGACTCAGGGTTTCAAGAGGACAAGACCCGATGTACAAGAGCTTATCAAGTAGAAGACTGATAATGTCCCATGGACCAAATGGCACTGGCCAAGAGTGCGAATACCAGGTATGGCTCCACAGAGGGTCACCAGTGTTAACATTCTACTAAATCTTGAGATTCTACGGCAGATAAGTGAAGTCACGATGCCTCATTTTCCAAATAATCAGATGCAGAAGTTACATCATTTACCCAGGTTTACACATCCTAACAGTAAATTTTTTAAAAAAGTATCAATTCATGCTATAAATCTTTGCATATAGGCAATAAGTCAAAGCTTTGTTATGGCCTTTTACTATGTCTCATTGCCCTCGCTACTCACCTTCAAACTACTCCCCTGTTTCCCTTTCCTGATTCTCAGTAGCTACCTGTGGGTAAATCTGCATATCTGTGCATGGGAAGACAACAGTGTAGATAATCCAAAAGTGCATGTGTTTTGTGGCATTGTCTAAGTAGTAGATGTTAGATAAAAAATATAGTATGCTCTAGAAACTCATTTAACATTTCAAAAAAAAAAAAAAAAATCTTGTGATGAAACTACTTTAAAAGACCCGTGAATATAAGATCCTCCACTTTCTCATCTTCACCAGAATAACAACAGGCCGGCCTATAGTAAACTAATTCGCTTTCTCTAAGCTTGCTATATTTTTAATTCTCTGCTTCCCCAGAGGAAGAAAATGGTTGAGTCAAAGACTTACGTCAATAGGAACTTTTGAGAAAGATTTACCAAAAAGTGTACCCAAATTTACTATATCAAGAAATTGTTTCCAATATCAATTAAGGCTTGAGACATTTATTTTAAACTATATTAATTTATTCATGTGTACACATACTTTGTATTATTACATTTTAATATTCATCAAAACTAAAGAGTTTTTAAGAATTTTTCAAAGTCCTGTACTGAGGCTTTGGCAATCTCTTCACAAAATATTTCATCAGGCATTGATACCAATTTGTCCAAAGAAATGTAGTTAGGTTTTGCTGAATCATACTGTGCTCTTCCTAAATAGGTCAGAAATAAATGTCTTTCTTTGACTTTAAACAATCTTGTATTAAATACCTAGAAAAGAAAAAGTTTTTTTAAAAAAACATTGTGCACTGAAAGATGTTTATTCAAATATTTATCTGGCTAAAAATTTTAATAAGCTAATACATGTTGACTACATGCTCAGTAAATATGATAAATGCCCAGGGTTTAAACCCTATAGCTTCCACTAAGAAATTATGATTGAAAAAAGGACTCGAAACTCACAAACAGAACAATTATAAAATAATTAAGGGCTACCCTGTAGGCAAAGAACATTGACTAATCCAGAGACAGGGGAGAAGTCGTTAAAAAAGCAAATTATCAGTATCCACCCCAAACCTACTTAATCAGAAACTTTGAAAGTAGGGCTCATAAGTCCTCCAAGTGATTCTGATGCCTGCCAGTTCGAGAACCAAAGTTAGAGATCAAAGTCTATGGCATCAAAAAAATGTATAAAACATAAAGCTTCTCCCTTCCCCACCTCTCCCTCCCTTTCCCTTCCCTTCTCTTTCAATTTCTGCTGCTCCCTGACTAATGTCAAAATGAAATGAACCTGGCCTCTAGGGGAGCAACTAGAGAAACTATGTCTTACCCACCTTGGGGTTAAAACTCCTAAAGAAGAGAGTGAGTAGCAACAGCAACTTTAAAAAGGAATCGGAAGCAGACTAAGTCCCTACAGCCAGCTGCAAGAGAGAGAATTGAAAGATCCAGCCAGGCGGTAAAGAGCGCACTAAGCTGGAGAGAGACATCTGTGAGGCACCCTGGCGAGGCCCAGGTGAACCACATTCAGTATTATGTCTCAGGTTCTTCTCTTGGCTATACTTCAGGTACACTGGGAACACTCCACGTGGTACATAACCTCTGGAGTCTTTCCTTTGTTCAAGTGGAAATGAAATAGTAACGAATCAATTGGAGAGGATATATATAAAGCAACTGAAAACTAAAGTACAGTGAGGATATATATAAAGCAATTGAAAACTAAAGTACAGTGACCAAAAAAAAAAAAATTATACACACAGACAAAATTTTTTTTTTGGTCACTGTACTTTAGTGTGTGTACATTTCATGTATATATATACGTGTATATATGTGTGTATATATATATGTATATATACACATATATGTATACGTATATATATACACACACATATATGTACACACACACATATATATATACATATATATACACATATATATGTATGTACACACACACACACACACACACGCATGGTGTACTAACTCAGCATGGGGTTGGTTTGCTTTTGGAACAAAATATCTTTTTCCTTCTGCAAAAATGAATTACATGCTGTCCTGCCTTCACTTTGGTAACTAAATTCCCATTACTGCATTGTTACTGCTCATAAAGATGTAGGAAGCTTCTAGATGTATTTCTTTAGAAGTGTGACTCCTTTGTAGTGACTCTTGGCTTACGAAATTATTATACAACATACAGATTAGACCATAAATAACTCGGAAGCTCCCAAACTATTACAAATTTCCTAAATATAATGATACTTCAGAGCATTCACATAGTTTATGACCAGATATTATGTTGCTTCTCCAATGGTTCAAGGTTAAAGATTTGTATGATTTTTCCAGCCCAGAAGCCACAGCTCAGATGGAGTTTTTCTTTTTCTTTTTTGATTGTTAACCACAATTCTTGCCAAAAAAATTTCATTCTGTTAAGTGATCGATTAAATTATCAGGGATTAAAACAAACAAACAAACAAACAAACCACTGGCCTGAGAATTACTGATTCCCTCTTCTCCTAACATAGATTCCAGCTCTGCCTTCACAGAAACCCACAGTGGGAGAGGAGAAACAAGGTTTTAGGGGAGCCTGAATATAACCTTTTTCCTCACCTAGTGATTTTCTCACTTCATTACCCTGCTTTTGTTATCCTTTACTTTCCATGTCATTGTTTTGAAATGACTAAATTAACCATATGCATTAAGTTATAATTGTTGCCCATTTTTAATTAATTATAAATATATGTGCCAATAAGAACTGTTATTTGCATGAGAAAATTTGTTTCACACCGAAGGTTTGAGAGCACTGGCCAAAAATTTAAAGTCTGTATTAGTTTCCTCAAAGCCCTATCATCAGTTAATGCATTTTTTTCCATTAATGAGGTTCCCCTCCCACCCCCGCCAGCAATATTATTCAGACCCCTAGGAGTCTGAGAGTCCCAATATGGAAGCTATAGTTCTACAACAGAATTTTCCAGAAGCCAGAGTTTGGGGTGCCTAAAGTCTGTGTCTTTAAACAAGTGTTTTTAATGCGTCTGGTCAAGGTAATAGTTTCTTCCACTTGTAAAGTTTCCATCCATCTTTGAAACCCCACTCATTCTACTGACAACTCAAATGTCACTTCCTAGAGTGGCAGCAAATCCTAGTTAAGAGCATGGATTTTTAAACTCGACTGCCAGAGTTCTAATCCTATTTCTGCTCCTTGTTACTTTGGTCACCTGAGACAAGTTACTGACTCTCTTTATGGTTAAACAGTATCTACCTCATATGGTTGTTGTGAGGATTAAATGAATTAATATAAATAAAGCAGTAAAGATGGCACTGGCACATACTAAGCACTCAATAGCTGCTGTTGTTTCTATGATTTTCCTACCTCCTCTGAATTAAATTAATAATTCTATAAGACATGTGGTTAAGACTCTTTTTGTAAAGCAATTACATTTTAAACCCGTCTTTCATATAAATTACAAATTCCACAAGACTATAAACCATGTCTGATTGATTTTTGTATCCCCAAATCAGATTCTCTTATCATGCTTTACTATCACCGAATTATCTGCCAACTCTGGGGAAAACCAATTGCCATTGCTTTTTAGGTGAAGATTATTTACTTTACGATTGTTCCATAAGCCAAATTTGCACTATTGCAGGCTCTAACCCTTTTTGTAATGAATACATATCCATCTGATGCAACAGAAAAATTCTCTATTAAGGGCCTATTCATAGTGAAGTACAATAGGTAAATAAGCATTGTTATTTGTGAAGGAATTGGACCAAATAAACTCTAGTTCTGAGAGTTATATTAAAGTCACATATCATTTGCCCATCTTTATATGAAGAACATATGTAGCAAATGAAGTAGAAGGATCACTTTAATGAAATTCAATCTTCTATTTATCCAATGAATACTTATTCTATTCACATGGCAAACAAGAAAGAAAAATGAATTTGATGAAATTCAATCAATCATTTGTTCAATAAGTATTTACCTACTGCCTACTAATTGCCAGGCATAGTTCCAGGCACTAGAAATTCAGCAGTGTACATAAATAGGGCATGATCTATGCTTTCGAAGAGTTAACATTCTTGAAAACAGGAAGATAATGTCACTTCCTAGGTAAAGAACAGAAAAGTCTGATTAGCTTAGAAAATCCAATTATGGATTTGACATGATGGCAAACTGGAATTGTTTTATGCTTTGGTAGATGATCATTACAATATGGCTTATTAACTAGTGGATTTAGATAGCTTGAGAATAAAAGTACATGTAGCTTTGAAAAGACCTATAAGGGAAGTGATCTATTTCAAATTTAAATGGAGGAAAAAAATGAGAGAATATATTAGATTCCAACAGGCATAAGAACAGGTAAAAACTAGAAGTCACTTATTTCTCCTCTGAAGATGGACATGTGTGCCCTAGAAGTTGTAAACTTCTCACGAGCAAGCCCTCTCCCTACTGTTTGCTAGATATGTTCTTGATAACAAGATGGGCAAGAAAAATATGACCTTCACACAACTCTCAGAACTAGAATGTATTTGGCCCAAATCCTTCACAAACAGCAAGGCATTCTCACAAGCGAACAGTGCTACGCACACAGAGGGCAGCTCCCGAGAGAGGCAAGGACTGCTCTCCCAGAGTTGTGCACCCATTACCTGTGGGAACCTGACAATGACGTAGTGGGGAATGTTCATCACGTTGTGCACATAATCAAAAGTCTCCGTAAGTTTTCTTTTATTTGCAGTTAACATCTTTGGTATTTTGGTGATCATATGTTGAATTTCATTACGTTTAAAACCTAGTTCAAGACGATAAACCTAAAAGAAAGTAGAGATGCTGTAAATCATGAACAGAAATCGTTACTTTGGTACTATGTCAGAGGGCACATTGATTCTTTTAAAATTTAAAATAAGGACATTAAAATCTGGAGACAGCTATGCCAGTGCCCTAAGGGATTGTAGTTTCTTGCTTCTAGGGTAACCTGAATTTCAAACCCTATTCCTGAGAATGAGCTACTCACAGCATGGTGATCATCAAGATCAAAAGGAGCGACCATAACTATGAGGTAGAACGATGGTGGGTATGGGGGAGCCTCGTCAGGTTATCGGTATGGGCGCTACACCACACAGACCAGCAGTAAAATTTTCAAAGTGCTTTTCAAGCCTCTGTTCCCATGCACACCTACATGAGTTATCTGAAAAACTACATGTTGAAATTACAGACAGAGATGATGAAACACCCACACGTGAGTTAGGCCTGCTATGTGCAGTCATAGTAGCCTATGCTCCTCCACCAGTCCTGCTTTTATCAGCCCCCACTAGACTGAAAGCTCTGCAAGAGCAGCGACATTCCCCCAGCATAGCGTGTGGGCAGATGCTCAAAAAAATTTCTACAACTGAATAGGAAACACTTTAAGCACCTCAGAAAATAGGCCTTAGACAATTTCAATTACTGCTACAGCTTTGTATACTCCCTAGACAGCTGCCCTTGTCTCTACGTTCTTCCCTGGGAGAATAAACAGTAGAGTGTCAGTACGCTCTGTGACAAAATTAGAGTTGGCAACTGACACAGGTGCTATAGAGAGCAATGTGCTGGCCACTGCTCTCTTCACAGTCTTTTGGACCCAGCCTCCAAAACTTTTCTCCCACCTGGGTGACACAGTCACAGACTCTCACACTGGACAATGGAAGCAGTTTCCAGGTAGCACCCAGACACCTAATCCACTCTAGGATTACAGGCATCAATGTCTATAAGGTGACTAACTCATGTAACACCAGGTCAACAAGTGAAAATGTTAACTAAAACAAATCGCTTACTAAGACATTTATTGTATCATTTCCTATTTTCATCTTTTTAGAAATAACTTCATTTATAATTTAGTTTTCTTTAAGATGACAATAGCAAAATCTACCCCCTCTTTGGAGGACTTAAAAACTTAAAGAAGCTGATTTCCCAAAAGATTAAAGTCATCCTACCTTCATATTTTCTTTCACAGGCTCCAGACTTCCAGTTAGTAGCCTTGGGAGACGAACTACCAGATCTCTAGTCTACAGTGATAAAACAATCTATCATTACTATCTATGCATATCCAATTAGTTTGGAAAAGCATTGCTAGAAATACAAAATTAAAAATTTTAAAACGACCCAGTCAGAGAAGTGCTAGGAACCCCAGAAATACATAAACTTAATACTATTTGAGGAAAAAAATAAACACTGAAAACAAAACTTAAGGAATCGATTTGATGGAATGTTATAAAATAATACAGCTATATGTTTAAACTAGCAGGCTAATTCATTCCTGTACAGAAAATACCAGGCATTTATAGAAGGCATATGCTACAAACATGAGATTTAACAGTTACTAAATGTAGCTGACATGGAAATTTATAAATGCTCCCCTTTTCATTACCTTCTCCACATTAAGTTCAAGTTCTTTCTGAAAAAATCCCAATCTGTTATCCAGTCTTTCCACTGAAAAATTCAGCAAAAATGGTGCATTTCTGACCATCTGTGCAATATCTGTCTTACTAAATTTTTTTGACTGTAGATATGCCACTCTAGAGAAACAAAATATATGTACATATAAGAAACATTAGTGTCATGTTACTTGCTAAAATAACTAGTTTTTAAAAAGTTGTCCCTCCCAAAAGGAATAAAAATACTCATTCTATAATAATGGCCCAAATATGGTTAAAACAAGCATCCATCCAATTCTATAATGGTTCCCATTTACACTTGAAAACAAAATAATTCTGAGATCCACTAATAGTTAATCTGACTTATTTCATTACTTGGTAGGAAATAAAAAGATTCTGTTTAAGAATTTTTTTTTGTCTAAGAACAGAAAAAACACAAATTAAGAAAATAGATGCAGAATTCATTTTAGAAAGACTCTCAAGCACAAAGGGAAATTTTTTATTTTAGTATCTCAGAGATAATGAAAAAGGAATTTATTTTAGAACATTTACTGAGTATGTATTTTCATAACTAATTTTTACTGCAGTCTTTCAACATTTATGTTGTTAACGGAGAAATTTCCTGCTAAGTTTCTGGAAATCAAAATAAGATAGTGAAATATATAAAGTCTGACTATAAAATTAACACTATTGATTTTTTAAAATCTTTAAATTTAGTAAAACTCAGTTTTATAACCACCTAAAATATACCAGGACATTACCTTGTTTAAATCTCACCAGAAAAACAGAAGAACCTGTAAGTCAGGTAAAATTTCCACATAACATGTGAAAAAATATAGATCCAGAGAAGTAACTTGTAAGACCACCAGCTAATTAATGAGCTGAGATTTCAACCAAGTTACATGCCTACCTTTAACATCTACGATATTTCTATACCACGTATCAGAACTTATGCTTTATATGCAAATGACTGTTACTCCTTTAAAGTAGTCCATTAAAGGTCAAAAGAGAAAAGACTGATATATTTAACTATTTAAAAATTTAAAAAGTAAGGCAAGGAAACACCATCAGCAAAATGAAAGACAAGTGACGATCTGGGCAAAACATTTACAACCCGTCACAAAGAAAGAACTAATTTTCTTAGTATAATAAAAGAAGGCTTACAAAAGAAGAAAGAAAATAGACATATGAAAAATCCTCCAAACATCATTTCCAAAACGAGGTGTTATTTTTAATCTATAAAAATGAACCAAAATCATAAAGTTTGATAACACTGTATTACTGAGGATAATAGAGAAATTGGCACTTCTGTACATTGTTGGCAGGAGTGTAAACTGGAAAATAATCTGTAAGAGGAATAACTGTCAACATCTATTAAAATTACAAATGCACATATCCTATATCCTTTGACCTAGTAATTTCTAGAAATCTGCCCGAGTTTTACACCGATATGTATGAAATGATGTATATATACAAGGAAAGTCACTGCAGCCTTGTTGTAATAATAGACTGTAAACAATCGTCATTTTTACCAATAAGAGACTAGATGGATCCACTGCATGAACTATGCTAGGGGAAAAAAAAATAGGAAGCCCCAATAAAAAACTATTTCCAACATATAGTTAAGAAAGCGGGGTACAGACTACTATGTATAAATGCTACCAGCTGTATGTATGTGTATTCATGTGTATGTGTGTACACAGTACACACACACACACACACACACACACACACTTGTGTATGGTAGAACATTCTTAGTAAGTTAAACAAAAAACTTGATAATAGTAGTTTCTTCCATAGATGGGTCTTGGAAGGATGATGAGGGACAAGAGTAAGTAGGTGGAAAGACAGATCTGTGTGTGTGTGTGTGTGTGTGTGTGTGTGTGCGCGCGCACGCACGCGCGCGCAAGAATCAATATCTGATTAAAACATCCTGCTGTCTACATTGTGATAATTTTTCAAATAAAATATTAAGGCCAAACCAAAAAAAATAATTTAAATGCAGATTACTCATTTGAAAATTCTTACAAAGAATCAAATAACTTTATATATTTTAATTTTCTTCACTGAAAAGAAAACCAAGTATGTAAGATCAGTGCTGCTACAGAAATTCTAGAAAATAAGAATGCTGTACATACACCAGAGTCAGAAGCTAAGTTATATTAAATAAAGCTTATTTTTTCATTGTAGATTCTTTTGAGTACATGTGGATAAATTACCTATTAAAAATTTCAAAGTAATTAAAAAAAATGCTCCACAGTTTAATTTGATAGTTAGCCAGGTTTAGGAACCGTAAGACTAGGAGCACGTGTGATCTTAAGCAAGTAACTTAAACTCCTTTTGAGCTTAAGCTTCCTTTATAGAATTAAAAGTACAGAGACAGTATTGTGTAGCAGCCAGGACTCTGGAGTTAGACTGAGTTTGAATCCCTAGTCTGCCACTTAGACTAGCTATATAATCTTAGGCAAATTATTTAACCTCTCTGTGCCTCCCCTGTAAAAGGAAGATAGCTGTAGGAAGCCTCCGTAATGGCCTCCAGTGATCCCCACCTCCTGGTATGCATGCTTCCTTAGAATAAATCTTGAGTAATGAGGACTAGTTGGTTTTTGAATGGGAGGGAATTAGTGTTCCAGACTGTCAGGAGGAGTAGATCCGAGTATGTCAGATTGAGTTTCCTAGAATCATCCTCTCTTCCCTGCATTGTAACACATTATCTATAGTAACCAGACTGTAAGTCTCAGGAAGGGAGAGAGTGTGACTCTCTTATATGGCTCAAGTCTAGTTCAGTACCTTTCATGTATAATAAGGGCTCAAATTGTTTGATATAAGGAATGTGATATTTTGTTTTGTTTTGTTTTCTAACTCAGAAAAAAGGCCATTAGGCTATGATGGTTCAAGGATCTGCAAAGCTCTCCGAAATGTAGTGAGGCTCAACAGCAGGGTAAGTATGATCTGGAGGAGACAACTAGGGGCAAACCAGCTAGGAGACTGCTGCAGTAATCTTCATGTGAAATGATGGGAGATCTGCAGTAAAGTATTTCAAGTGAAGATTAAGAGAAATGCACTGACTGACTTGAGAGATACAATAAGATAAAACTGATAAGCCTTAGTGATTTATTAGATGTGAAAGCTAAAAGAGAAGCTAAAGTTAACACCAGTATTTCTGATTTGGGTAACAGGGTGACAGGGCTCCCATTCAGTGAGTCTGTGAGTACATGGAAAAAGTGATTTAGGTGAGAGGTGGGGGTGATGATGAATTCAAAATGTGAACTGGCACATGAGGACTCTGATTGTTCTGTGGGGTA
>NW_006439568.1:25176557-25211108 GCF_000325575.1 Pteropus alecto | reverse complement strand
TTATCACACAGGTCAATACTATCCCACTGTACTGATATCACAGATTCAATAAATTCTTGGAATGTCGAATGAAGCATAAAAGTGTTTACAGAAGTGCTAATTAAAGAAAAAAAGGAACAACTAAAATAGCTAACTTATGGAAATGATTAAGCAAATTTTACAATAATCTGCCAAGAGAATGTCAACTGTCTACCATCAAAAACTGGCCAATAAAAAACACAAAAGTTCAGTCTTTCATAACTTTTAGTGTACCCCCAGATAATCCAGCCATTTGTTAATGGATTAAAAAAAACTTACTTGTTTCTGAAGAGAAACAAAGTACCGACTCAGCAAGAAGTTTTCCTTTTCATATAAAAATGGGCTGTTGAATTAAAAAAAAAACTCTACCTGGTTTTAAGATTTTCAAGGTCTTCAGAGAAAATAGCGTAATTTTTAGTCAGGAATGTTCCCAGTTGGTTATCTTCTATACCCAAATCTTTAAGAAACAGGAGTATTTGCTTAATGTCTTTTTCAAAATCCAGTCTCAGAAGGAGGTTGGCTGCATCTGGATGTTTTTCTATCTTAGACAAGTCCACTCCTATAATAAATTACAAACACCGTTTGAAAATAACTGCTTAACTCAGTCATTAAACTTCATACATAGAAGTGTAAGAAATTAGTGATGGAGATAAGCAACCTATCTGTAGGAGAACTGAGACAGGCCAATAGACACTTCTAAATATTTTTAAATTAAATTGGTTGTAGAAATAAAAATAAATTAAAATGAAAATACAGTATTTATTTCAAAGCCATATATAGAGGAAAATGGCACAGTTGGGGCTAAATTTCTACCCAAAATAAACTTGCTAAGTCACTAAACCTAGGATCATCGTCTTCGTCTATGGCTTCCTGAATACTGTTTGAAGGATGCACATGAGCCCCTAATGGGCTCCATGGTAATTACTTAACTGGTAATCCTGTAGGGTAACAAACCATAAGAATAAACAGTTTCTTTGAAGTTTTAAAAATCATTTCCTTAGTGATCATAAGGATTCTTTCATGATCATAATAATTGTTTTAAAATATGCTTATGATCCCTTCCATTGGGGGAATAAAAATGACCCTGTGTCTTACTCATTGTAATCTCCAGGTCTTTAGCACAGAGACAAGTACCTTGAAGGAGCTCAAGAAATGTATGTGAGAACTGGTGAACACATGCAGTCCTCAAGTACACCACAAAGCAGAAAGCATACAATTTTTACCCTTCAAATATTCTTATAATCTTAGGTAATCTAAGTAAACGAGACAAGGGACAAGAGAGAAGGAATAAGAAGGGGGGGAAACCAAGTTGTTATTTTAAATCATTCTTTGGTTATGGACATAATTAGATGTCAGCATTAATTAGGCAGAGAATCAAAGTAACCTGTAATTCAAAATTCTCATTAAAACTGAGGACTTTATTCTCTCATTTTTGCCTTTTACTGATTTTTAGAAAACTAAACATGAACAGGAAAGGCCTATTCCTTCTTTAGAGTAAACAGTTGAAGACAATGTAAACCTTAATTTTAGACTAAATTTCATATTCTTTAAAATATTTCTTCAGATTAAAAATAACTCTC
The DNA here is from genome assembly GCF_000325575.1 of Pteropus alecto. Classification (NCBI taxonomy): domain Eukaryota; kingdom Metazoa; phylum Chordata; class Mammalia; order Chiroptera; family Pteropodidae; genus Pteropus; species Pteropus alecto. The sequence goes on along the minus strand of NW_006439568.1, from coordinate 25,209,510 downwards.
AAACTGATTTCTAGATGCAACTTTACAGTCTTAAATATAAAAGCAATGAAATAAAAACATTCTTTAATGGTGTCCACAACTAGAAAAATAAATTACAATTAGATATTAGCTCCAAACATAATTCTAAACTCAAATTTCTTGCTTATAAGCAAGTATTAATATAAGATGGTCACAAATAGAAAAACAGATTACACACACACACACACACACACACACAGATAGACTAGAAACAGTTTTAGGATAAACAAAAAATCTGGCATAGAATAATAATGGCATTTCAATTCAAGGGTGGGGGGGAAGAACTATTCATCAAAAATAGTGGGGCTACTAGCTAGACACCTGAAAAAATTAAGAATTCTCTCTGTATCTGATATGAAAATAATTTCAGATAGGTATGAATCTACTAAATGTGTACTAACTCTAAAACTACTAGAAAACACAAAATTTAAAAAATAACATTAACTTTGACTACATAAAAGTATGAAAACTAAGTATAGCTTTCTGTATGATGTATATTTGCATAGAAAAAGGTCTGAAAGCTACTTAACAAATTGGTAATGGTGGTTACCTTTGGAAAGTGGAACTGCAGATGTAGAGAGGGTAAGAGTTCTTTCTTTTGTAATATTTGCACTTTTAACAACTAGATGTAATTCTTTTATAATTTAAACAAAATATGAAAAGAAAAATAAATTATGAATAGATGGAAAAATAAATTAGAAAAGTTTCAAAATCTGTGATAAGTAGGGGAAGGATGCTTTAAAAATAACATAAAGGGTTCAGACTTCAAATTTAACTAAATATTACAGCTTGCATGTGCTAAAGTGCCATACTCAGCATGAGCTGTCACACCCTGACTGTGCTGAAACAGAAATCCTGAAAAGCTGCCTTTTAACAGCAACAGGAGAGCAGAATCTCATCAGGAGGGCACACTGCTGTCAGCACAAATCACTTGGACTTACTCACAATTTCATTAACTTGAAAAAATAGTCAGTGAATGCCTACAATGGACCAAGCACTGTGGTAGGCTCGGGGGATATAAAAAATGAATACTACATGATTCTACCTTCTAAGTGACCAGTCTAAGTTGGCTTTATCCCATCAGTTCAGTAACTGTACACATTACTGCTATATTCATTTAGGGTTACACATATTTACTGTATCAATCAGGGTCTAGCAGATAACAACAGATAGTGCTCTAATGTTCAAATGAAAAGAACTTTAATGAAGGGACTCTATACAGTAGTGTGAGCAGAATTAAGAGAACAAGAGTACCCCTACAGAGACAGGGAGAAAAAGTATTACTCAAACCCAGAGGGAGCTAGAAGCGATTAAGGGCTGTTTAGTAGGAGCTGTTGTCATGGAGTGAGGCAGTTACATGACCCAAAGCAGGGAAGGAACAGGGAAAAAGTACTCCCACCTGCCCTCCCCCACCTCCTGCAGGTGCCTCTCTCCTAGTACATAGAAGTTAGCCTCTTGGGAAGTAGAACAGGCAGAGAAAGGCAGAAAACAGATCTGGGAAGCAAACAGAGAAGAACCAGGTTACCAAGATCCTCAAAAATACTGCCTGACAATGCAATCATGCTTCCTCTACAGTGTGCTGTCACAATATCGGCATACAGATGAAGAAATGGCTGGCACACATTCTAAAGCTCTAAGTATATTGTAAATTATTTAAAGGTAGGACCGTGCCATGTTTATCGTGTATTCCCCACAGCACCTATCGCAAGGTTAGGAAAGCTGTTCCAAAAGGAGACTGGCTCTCTTGCTTGTAGCAAGGTCACCTTTTTCTCTCCTTTGACCCCACAGAACACTTATTTTTATCTCTCATATGGGACTTATCACTTCACCTTTCATCCTTGCATTCTAGTTTTTCTTATATATGTGTATTTAGATGTTTGTAAAAACTTGAAGCTGCTTGAGAACAAAGGCCATTCCCTACAAATTTGGGTAACTTGCACAAGGACAGATGAGTCAACAATTATGTTGTTATTTTTGATAGGACTGAAGCAAGCGGGGATGAGCCCAGAGGAGAGTCACTCTACTTGGAAGGTCAGAAAAGACATATTAGAAGTTACCTGAACTTAAATGAAGTTCTCTAGCTGTCTGAGCTAGCCAACCAAATGAAGAAATTGGCAAGCAGTAAAGCTAAAAAAAGGTAAGTGAAGGACTAGAAAGAACTGATGCTATGAAAGGCTTTGAAGGATTTCAAGTAGGTCACTGACATAGTCGGATTTGCATTTTACAAAGAGCACAAATGTTAGAGAGGTTATCAAGGCAATATTACTGATAAGCAGACTATCAAGTTAGGAAGCTCCTAAATTTTCAGTGAAAAATGAGGACCTAACTAAGGTAGTGACTAGAGAATGAGAGAAACATAAATGGGTTTGAGAGAAAATCCCTTCCCTATCCTGTCCTCTCAATCCTGCAGGAGAAAGGAGGTTCATCATCTGGGAAAATCAAGTAAGAAAAGCGTCAGACAATGGAAGAAGCAGAAGACTGCAGTAAGGTGCTAGACTGAAAATACGAGGACGAAGTAAAAGTTTGCAGTGAGATGCCTTGATAGCCCTTAACAATCCAGATTCAAGCACATCCTATGTCAACAAGCTAAGATACTTATAGAGCAAGCCTACAGAGAACCCATCCAAATCAGGAGGACAGTAGGCTCCAGGAAGAAGATTAGGGGTAGAGGGGAAATGGAGCAAATACATCCTCTGATAGGGTTAACTGTAGAAAAAACTGTCCTGAGAGACTACTGGAAGGTGTGGGAAAATGTGGCATTAGGAACAAAGAAAACTAGTCAAATGAAAAGACAATTATTAACTATGGAAAAATGAGAAGTTGTATAGGAAGGAAGACAACCATAGTATACTTTCTGCAGAGCAGAGAGCTATATTTATAGTCATAATGCCATCACTGACAAATGATTTAATATAATATACTGTGAAAATCGAAGAGACTAAGGGAAAAGTATATGTGCATATACAAGAGATCAACTGATGTCTAAAACTAATGAACCAAGCAACTGCACTACAAGTAACTACAAAAACATTTAGAGGTTAAATACAAACAGAAAGAGCTATAAAAGTAGATGCTTCTAAGGAATGGGATGCAGAGCCAGGAAGGATGAAGCAAGAAGTAGTTTTTCACTAGAAGCCTTTTCACACTATTTGACTTCTGTTCATGCTTATGTACTTTGACAGATTAAAAATGCTCATTTAAACAAAAAGAGAAACAAAGAGTACACTCAAAAAGTACCTGTAGGTTATTCAGACTTACCTAGGAACACTAACTTCCGCAGAGTCTCAGAATGATCCACGTAGTCTCGAAGTGTGAATGTAAAGGGGGGCAATGGAGGGTCTGCAAGAATCTGAATAGCCTCCTCCTCGGAAATTGGCTGCAGTGGAGAAAGTGGAGGCAGCTGGTCTAGTCCTTTGAAGCCAGCCATGTGGAAAGAGAGAAGAAAGTTAACTCTCCAATCTGCATACTTAGAGCTATTTCTACAAAGACAACCTCTTCTCTGGTTTGCTTCTTTTTAAATTTTGGGATCGTTTTGGGATTAAACATCTAAGAAGTCTGAATATCTTCCACCAAGAGGAAAGGTTAAGACTATTTAGAAAGATCAACTACTCTTCCTCAAAGATAAGAAATTTCTTGGTAAATTTCTATTCCATAAGGAGTCCTGTACAAAATCCCTTTCCCTTTCCTTCACTTTTAATCAACAGTTAAGAATGCTAAAGATCAACTGAACTTCAAGTACATTTTGAGAAAGAGATGGAGTCTATCATAGCTTTACTTGGTCAAAATTACAACATATTCTACCAGCCTGAATTGTATGGGTTAAAGTCATCACATCATGAAATGTCTTCATTTTGATCCAATCCCCTCTCCTCCAAGTTATTCTCAAATAGGTCTTAAGGGGAACTTCTATGACTGTTTCTACCACCTGTAGTCCTTTGCTAAGTGACCCTCTGCTAAATGACTCAAGTACAGCCATGATTCTGAGGTTTTGTTTTGTCTTAAACAGTATGGAAGATACTGGAAACTGTAACCCACTTTAAGCTAATAAATCAGAAATGTAATTTTTTGTTCTATTTTTTTATCTCTAATCATTACATTTTCTCATTTCTTACAGCCAGCCTCTCCTCCTAGCCCCCCATACCCTCCCAGCTTTCTTTCATATTCTACTTAACCTAATATTATCTCATTTGCAATGAAATATTCCTTGCATGAAAATATTCCTAGAATAGGAAGCACGGGTGGGAGAGGACTAAAAAGTGACATGAGGGAGCTTTCTGGCATGACATAGCTGTTTTATTTGTTGATTGATGTGGTCGTTACACCGCTAAATGCATGTCAAAATTCATATAACTATATACCCAAAAAGGATGAATTTTTGATATAAATCATACCCTAGTAAACCTAATTCTCATCAGCAAAAAATTTTAATCTAAATAGTAAAGTATTTAGAAAGCAAATGTACATACAGCTAGAAAATCATCTTATACATATAAAAAGACAAACTTTTTTTTCTTAGTCAAATAAAGGTATAATAGAAGCAAATAAATAGAACTGGCATTGTTACTTTTCTTGCCTGGTATAAGATATGACTTAAAATGGGCTAATAATGTAAACAGGTAGCTTATTCAAATTACCAAAGTGGGGCAAAGGGGACTTTCTGAAAGTTAAGAATTACCTTCCAGGGACAGCTCTGTCTCCTGTGACTGTGAAGGAAGCATAGTGCTTTGGGGAGAATTAATCCCTTGTCTACTTGAGTTAGTATACTGGGAACCGTTATTCCACACGGAGGAAGTCCTGTAAGTCTTAAATCCCCACTGGAAGAAGCAATTGTCAGAGGACAGCTGAGGCTGAGCAGAATATTCATGCAACCATGTTTTTCCTGGTCTCTGAAAATGATTTCTGAGTTGTATAGCACTAATGAAGCCATTCAATTTAATTGAATTGAACCACCTGGGTATCCAATGGGCTGACAGAGCCATTTTTCTTAAAGTAGCCTACAAAGGAAATATATAACCATTAAAAGAGAAACTTATTTTCTTAAATGTTTAAAACAATATTCAAACAATAAAAGGATAAACTGGAAACTTTTTCTAATTAAAAGGTATTTAATAGATTTAGATGATTAAAGTAGTCACATGTTTAAGTACAAGGAAAGCTAAAAAACAAGACACTCTCAATTACCAATCAAAAGACAGGAACTTCTGAACTGGAAAAATAAATATATGCTTTATGGTTTAAAAACAAAGCAAAATCATTGGTGTACGAAAAACATTTAAAACAAAAATTTGTAAATGTTCAAATCATAGCTGAACTCAATAATCTGTTAATTTAACACTTTAAAGAAGAGAAAGTGATGCAATTAAGCATTCTTAGAATTTGGTCTGAAGGACGTTTAAGAAACAGATTGCTGATCAAAACAACACTGAGTTATTCAAATGTATTTTATGTATATACAGTTGACCCTTGAACAGCAGAGGGGTAAAGGGTGCTGTGTCCCCATACTTGAAAATCCTCATTTAACTTTTGACTCCCCTAAAACTTAACTACTGTTGACCAGAAACCTTATCGACAACGCAGCTGATAAACAAATATTTAGTACTTATATGTATTATATACTGCATTCTTACAATAAAGCTAGAGAAAATATTAAGTCATAAGAAAATACATTTACAGTATTGTACTGTATTTATCAATACCATAAGTTTGTCATCTGTTCACAAGATGAATCATGTTTGTCAGTATCTATATCAATATTGTCTTATATGATACAAAACACTGATGTCATACATATTACTAATACTAGACATCAAAAATTAAAAAATAACGTTAAAAGAAATTCATATTTATTAAGAGGTATGATGAGTCATGCATTGGTACTTAAGAAGCATCAATATAATGGCTTTATGGTAGCCTAGTGTAATCGATACAATTGTTTCACAGTGGCCTAGCGTATACACTAATCCATGCATCTTCATAAAATTCTTATGGCATACAGTAGCCATATTCATAATACAGTGTTGGAAACATTGTTACATTTTAAAAAATAACCATTTACCTGTGATAATAGGCTGATAGGCAGTTTCTTCAATTATGAGAGAGAGAGTGTAAAGGGGGCATATTGTATGGTAATATAATTCTTTGAAAGCAAAGTTATAAAACAGTAGGAAAACTAGCACATTATTTTGTATTAAATATCACTCGCTATATGGCTATGTAAGGATGGGTTTTCCACTTCCATACAAGTCTTGCACTCTATATAATGAATACTTAGTTGACGATGGTAAAACAAAAATGTCTCATATAGTACTTGCCGAAGTTATTAGAGTTTCACAGGAAGACACTCACATATAAACAGATAAGTTTATTAACTGTACATCATGAAGATTTCCTATTCATTAAGTGGAAGTGGATCATCATAAGGGTCTTCATTCTTGTCATCTTCATGCTGAGTAGGCTGAGAAGGAAGAGGGGTTGGTCTCGCTGTCCTAGGGGTGGAGGAGATGGAAGGAAAGGACAGAGAAACAGGCACACTCGGTGTAACTGTATGGATATACATTGTAATTTCCAACTTTTTTGATTTTTCATTTCTAAAAATGTTTCTATAGGGTACCAATCCTTCTTCCACTGATTGCTTTAGTTTCAGTGCTGGTATCATAGAAGGGTCTGTGTCATAAAAGAAGTCAAAAGCAGTCTTGGATAATCAGAACCCTTGTTTGTTTTCTGGCACTGCTTCTTCTACATCACCTGGCACTGGTTCGGAAGCATTCATCTCCATCAAGTTGTCTTCTGTTAATTCCACTGGTGTGATATCTATTAACTCTTGGATTTCTCCAAAATCCATATTTTAAAACCCTTCACTCCCCTTTTCTTCCTTACTAATAAATGTCCTTTGTGGCATTTTTTTTTTTTTCCAGAATAGGGCAATTTCACCTGCATTAAAAACCTATTTAGGCAGATATCCTTTCACCTCAATTATTTTCTTAATGATGTCTGGGAACTTGTCTGCTGCCTCTTGGTCAGCAAAAGCTGCTTCTCCTGTTACCTTGACATTTTTAAGACAACACTTTTTCTAAAATTATAAAACCATCTTTTGTTGGCATTAAATTCTCCAGCTTTAGATCCTTCACCTTCCTTTTGCTTTAAGTTGTCTGTAACAACTTTGCTTTTTCTCGATTCGTTTTAGAGTCTATAGGTATGCTTTTCTTATAGCAATCCTGCACCCACATAAAAACTGCATTTTCAAAACCAGATAAAAGGGTAATTCACAAAAAGTGCGAGGTTTTCACACTTGCTGGTGTAGTAGCAGTGATGGTTTCAAGAATTTCCTTTTCTTTTTTTGCAAAGGTTCTTATGCTGGATTCATTTATCTTGCAATGCCAAGCAACCAGAGATACAGACCTCAAAGCAATTCAGCTTTTTCTTGTAATGTCATGACTTTCCTCTGCTTCTTAGGAGCACTTTCAGCATCACTAGTGGCACTTTGTATAGATCTCATGGTATTATTCGAGATTTATGCTACTGCATTAAACTCAATGAAAAATACACGACAGCTGCAATAGATTACTTTTTACTGACACCCAATTAATTGGAGAGACAAACTGCTCACATAGAGATGATTACCATCACACAGCATTTAAGTGGATACTCGAAACATGAGCTCACTGCAACAGCAACAGAAAGTGGCTAAGAAATTATTACAGTAGTGCAGTATGTACTACAGTAAATTTCATGTAGTTATGATTTAATACCAATCTTTACATTTGTTCACATTTCTCTTGAGTGCGACTGTGAATGGCACCATGCACGGTCTGGTATTTAAGTATTTGTGTGCACAAGTTTTGATAAATTTTAACTTTTTATAATAGATTTGTATATAGTTTATAGTAGTAAATGATAAACTAGTATCTACATATATTTTATGCATTCATGACATGGCTAACTTTTTCTTAACGTTTTTGATATTATTAGGCTATGTGGTTCACTTGTGAATTTCTTCAAATTGTTGCAAATCTCCAAAATTTTTTTCCAATATATTTATTGAAAATAATCCACATATAAGTGGACCCACACAGTTCAAATCCATGTTGTTGAAGGGTCATCTGTACATTAGTCACAAAATAAAAAACAGGAAGAAATCTACTTTGTCTTAAATGAATCATCAAAATATTATCACTGCTATCTAGAAGGTTGTTTCTTACTTCATCCTAGGGCTAAACAATGTTATATCACAGATAAAGCTGTTACTCAAAAGGGAATTGAATAAAACCAGTTTTGTAAAATTCTATTTTTAGGAAAAAAGAAAAAGAAAAGCTTTCAATAAAAAAAAGTCACAGAAGCAAAATGAAGTGAGATAAGTATATAAGCAACCAGCAACGAATACATGTATTTTTTTGATGGAAAAGCATGCTTTTAAGATTTTAATCAAATAAGGCTGTCACTACTTTAAACTTAGAAATATGAAGGAATTTTATATTTAGCCAGATTAATTAGAAAGAGGAATCTGATGTACATAATTTCACTTTAAATAAGATAATACATAGAAAACACAGCCCAGAGTCCAGCATATGGAAAATGCTCCATGAATGTTAGCTATTATTACCATTGATTACACAACCAAGGATAAATAAATTGCATACAACATTTTGCTTTGTTTTTCTTTATACTGGAATTCAGCTTGTTTTATGCTCTGAATTAGACCAAATACTTGAGTGTAACCTTCTGACCCTTGAACAACTTGAGAATTGGGAGTTAAGGGCACTGATCACCACCCACAGTGGAAACTCTGGGTATAGCTTAAGTTTGCCTTCCACATAACGCAGATTCCCAATCATGAATGGAAAACAAAAAATACACAGACTTAGAGAAGTCTTCTGAAAGGACATTTTCAAAAAGTGAAAGTTGTACTCTCATTCTGAAATGACTTTAGAAAGGAAATACTCAAGATCGCCTGTGAGACAGGTGATTTTTGTTAAATTTTGGTAGGAAATGAGCGTCCAAACTTGTCAAGTTTTCCGTCAAACCTACGACATTCATTCTCTGCACAATACAGTCATAAGGCACTAAATTGGAAGCCAGAAGCCCTCAATTATGCTACGCTGAGGAGACTAAGTTTCTTGTGGTAGTCTAACACAATGTTTGGCCCATGAATGGGGTGTTCAATAACCATTCTTTAAATAACAGATTATTTTAAAGGTTATAGGTGCAATAAGATGATTCTTAAGGTCCCTATTAGCTGTAAAATGTTTTGACTTCTAAGAATTCCGTCATATTTCAAAGCCAAATACTGAAATCCCAAATTCATTCTGAAGCCTTTCCAGGTTCAAATTAAAATTCTTCCCACATAAAGCAGATTAACTTTTGAATTCTATCTATATTTATTAAAATACTTTTATGTATATAACTAATGGTTATCCTTCTATTTTTATTTACAAGCTCACTATCCTCTTTACATCACTTCATTGCTGTGTATACCTCTTAATAATTAACTGTTCGTTCACGATAGCATGGCTGGGTCTCATCTCTGGATTCACCCTCCCAGTGATTGTTCCCCATTGGCCTTGCACTGCTCCAATGTTTGTCGGATGGAAATCAATCAATTAATTGCAACTACGGTTAACTTATTTACCAACACAGCGAGTAAGTCGTTTGCATATGTGTACAAAAGTTCAACTTAATGATGTCTTCTAACATGACTCATCAGGAATATTAAAGAGGAAAAAAGCCTTTAGCCGTTAAAATTCTTTAGTACATTTAAATATCACATACTAGTTCTCAACTGTGTGCCTCTGTACTTCGCTAGGAAGAGGAATTGGCACTGAAATATTGTCTATCGAGGGCTCAATATTTCAACTTCTGTAAGGCTAATAAATGAAACCAGGAGATGTAGGGTGTCTGGAAAGATGGCTTCCTAAGTAATAAGGGGCCTCTCATCTACTGCTCGACGCCCTCTCAAAGCCATTTTCACAAGTCCCTTGTAGTTCTCCACTCCGAACTTCCGCAGGAAGCCACCAGACACTGAGTTTCCGCGTCCCCCGCAAAGCGCGCTAGTAGGCCAGGCGTTCGTCTCATCAGCCAGGGGTATAAACAAAACTCCCTCGATTGGGCCGCGAAGACCTAAAGGCCGTGAAAGGCCCTGGGACGCGGGCTGGACGAGGGTGGGTCGGTACCCTAACCCCTGCCAGGACAGCGCCCCCCGCGCTCCAGCAGCCCTCGTTTTACCTGTGGAGAGGCGTAGGTCTTGTGGTTTCCTTCGCGATGGGCGCCAGGCTGGCCCACCTACACGTACCGTCCCGCTACGCCGAACTCCGGCATGTTCGCCAGCCCTGCGGGCGCCGCGGCGCTGCCCCGCCCACGTGGGCTGCGGCCCGAGTGGGCGAGACCATCTGAGAGACCGCGTGGGGGGAGAGCGGGCAGCGCTCTGGGGAAAGAGCCGTCCAGGGACCGCAGCTTCCCTTCTCCCGCTCGCCACTACCCTTAGGCTTCATCCACTGGGGATCTAAAGACATCAGAAGTCCATAGAGATGCCTCCCCCAGAACGCCGGCTGAGCCAGGGCCGGCAGCGCCCCCCTGCCCGAAGCCGCGTTGGCGGCGACGCGACCCCGCCCTCCCGCGCCTGTCCTTTCCTCGGCTCTCATCCTGTGCTCCGCGCTAGACTCGGCCTCGCCGTTCGGCTCCCCGCCCGCTGCAGCTCATCATCTCCGGGGTCCCAGCCTCCACGGGCTGGGGCCGCCGCCGCGGCAGGACGGGGAGGCGGGCCATGGCGTCCTGCGTGGGGAGCCGGACCCTGAGCAAAGATGATGTGAACTACAAGATGCATTTCCGGATGATCAACGAGCAGCAAGTGGAGGACATCACCATCGACTTTTTCTACCGGCCGCACACCATCACCCTGCTCAGCTTCACCATCGTCAGCCTCATGTACTTTGCTTTCACCAGGTGAGGCGGGATTGGCCGCGCGGAAGACGCGCCCTTGGGAGTAGGGAAGGGGCGGGCGGGAGGCAATGGCGGGGAGCGTGGCCCTGTGTGGCTCCAGGTGAGGAAATGGGCTGGCTGCTCCTCGCACACACTCGCAGACAGGCCGCCCACGCAGCTCTTACACCGACCCAGTGTCTTGCAGCACATCCATCTTCCTCCCCTGCAGCTCCTTTGACCCGTCGTTTGCCCCTATCCTCCAGCCTCCACTTCCCCTCTTTTTATACCACCTCTCCCCATACAGCGCCTTGGGCCAAATCATGAACACTCGTGGGGCATCTAGCACCATTCCCCGCTCTCCTACCGCACTCTGCATCGCTCCCCACACACATCACGACACCGGCCCCCTCTCCAGTCCCCGTTTCTACCCAGCACACCGCATGATTCATCTCGTATGCACCAGTTTCAGCACATACCACTCACTATACACTGAAAACACCCCGAGTCCACAGCTTCTCCTTGCACCATACCCAGGACATGACCCAGACCCGTTCCCATGGAATTCCTCCAGTATTCAGCACTACCCGCCGTGCAAAAAATGCACAAGTGAGGTGTACTACAGTCTATCCCATGCAACACCTCCCGTATGCATTTCACACAAATCATCTACCATAACCCTTCCCCAGGCCTCAAACACCACTGTCTGTACCACAGCACAAACTGCTCCTGTAGACACACATATCATGGTGGACCTTTCCCCTTCTAGCACAACCAGTACCCATCACCTCTTGTAGACGTTGCTACACAGACATCAGTCCACCGCACAACATAGTGCATACTCTGCTCCATTAATCACCTAAAATACTTGCTGAAATGAGATATAGTGAAGCAATTGTAATGATGCCTGGTGCATAGTAAACGCTGTGGAGTATTAAAACACAAACCTCACAAATATAGCACAATTCTCTTATTCCCCTGGAAAAACACACACACACACACACACCTCAGAACACTTCTAATAGACACCTGTGCACAGGAGTTACCCAGCCCACTCTTGACACCCACATCTTGTAACTCTTCCTCACCAAACATATGGCCCCTTCAAACCCCCAGGGAGCTAATTCATCCCTGGTTCATAATGGCACACATGCCATAGGTCCTATTCACAAGGATTTATATTTTCTAAATGAACCTCTTTAAAGAAAGAAAAGGCATGCCTACCACACCATTATGGCTAAAAGACCAACCCAGAGAAATGCGGTTTTGGAGCCAGGTGATTGGTTTCAAAACTATCTGTGTGTTCTCGGTTAAGTTACTTAATTCTTCTCTAAGCCTCAGGATCCACACCTGTTAAATGGGGATAAAATATGTACATACCTCATATGGGGTTATGAAGATTAAATAAATATGTGTGAATGCACTTAGCAGAGTACTTGTACATGATGTATAATTAATATCAGTAAGTTCTCTCCCAGTATCTTTATCCAACAATCAATGGTTCTCAGTCCAAGTCAGCAGAATATGTGCAGGGATTTATTTAGTAGTCACAAGCTTTGGGAGAACTTCTGGCATTTAGTAGGTAGGGGTTAAGAATGCTAAGTGTGTTATAACACATGGGAGGGACTACATTATACAACAAAGAATAAATTGTCCTCTGCACATGCATGCATGTACACGTACACATGTATACACACACACACAAGTGCCAATGGTACCTCCCTTGGGAATCATTGAATTTTTTTCATATTTTCATAAAACTAATATCTTTTCACATAATACTAGTTCCTTACCTCCATAATTCATTTGACTTTTGGTTCTTATTTTGTGTTTATCTACTCGCTTTAAAGGTATAAAGCATATGTAACAATTACATACTCAACGACTGAAAGATATGGTTACTATTATTGTAAAGTCTTCTGGTAATGCTCTGCTATGGGATAAGACCAGTCCTTTCCACAGTATCCAATCAAGAACATATTTCTAGCTTTGAAAATAAATCAGTCTTGTCCCTAATTATCGTTACCCTCAAATACATCATTCTATCCTCTGATTTTACCACTTAATAGCTGTGTGCCCACTTAATTTTGCTAAGCCTCAATTTTCTTACCTATGTAAAATGAAAATACCTAGTAATACCCCACAGGGTTGTCTGTCATGAGGGTTCAGTTAATTTTTGTAGATAATTTATGTTTAGCTCAGTGCTAAATAGTAAGTGCTCAGTAAATATTAGCTGTTATCATTACATCATTTCATTATATGCTAACACCTTTTAACTTATGTTTATCATTGAGTGAGAATGTAGTATGCTCTATAATTGAGAAAAACGATAAAGGCATTGGAAAAATGGACATTGCTTGGATAACATACATGCCTGTTTCATATTAACTTCAGTTTAACTTCATCTCATATGCAAGTTGGCAGTGATGGAATTAGTGCAGGAGTTTCTTTGGAAATTAGAAAAGTAATTATGGTGTTTTATTTTAAATAATGAGAACAAAAATGAGCAGTTTTATCTTTAATATTATTCTATTATAATAATATTATCTTTAATATTATTCCAGACCAATTCACAATAGATCTCTCTTCCTCTTTTCTAATATAGGAAGTCACATTCTTCTGGAATTTCCCTTTTACAGCATATTCTGTCAAAGCACTCAATAAATTGCATCAGTGAAAGCCTAACAAATGAAAATGAATTTTAACAACTTATCAAAAATAATAGAAAAGGCATCTGAATCTTAAACTATGGCCTTTTCCAAAAATGACAAAACTTTTATTTCTTCGACTAACCTTGTAAAGAGACAGAAATCACACATTGAAGAACTAATTAATGTTAAGCTTCACCTTATGTAAAATCATAAACACCATTAAAACACTTATATCGTGTCTTACTCGTTTTTGTGACTCTTTAAAGTAGGACGTTACAGTGATAGCTCTATCTTCCTCCATAAAGATTGAAAGTAGTGACTTCTTAAATGAAAATTATTCATTCTGTGCTCTTTTCCAATAATTATCTCCAGTACCTGATACTTATTTTATAACAGGATTTTAGTTGAATTGATTTTAGTTTAGACTGTTCACTGCAGTTCTTTCAGTAAAACTTTAAAAATATGTCTTAAAGTTTGTTTTTCAAAGACTAGTAGTCTAAGAGAATAGGCGATAGACTACTTCTGGGGTATCATATCACTAGTATGTGAGCAACAGTACCCACGTCATGTCACAGGCAGCAGAGGCGCAGCAAGAATTTAGGATTCTTGTGAAGGATAAGATACTTCACACAAGTCTGAGACAAGTTTGGATTTGTCAGGTAGTTCTTTTGTTCAGCAACAACTAGTCCAACTCGTTGTTAAATCATAACATTTAAATCTCCTGTCCCCATCACTCTCATTAAAAATAAAGCCAGATGCTGTTGAATCATTCTCCCTAAGATTTGAAAAACCTCATTTTGCCACCACTTACAATAAATATTTTTATAAATGCTTTAGTATAAGTCTTATAAGTTTGTTCAGCCAGAGTGGGGCAAGGAGAACCTTTGTCTTAAGCTCAGAGTGTAGTAATTACTGAGGTGCCTCATATTTACTCTGTTTTCAGAGGGTGGTAAACTTGGAAATGTTGAACGGCCTTAGTTTCAAAAACTCAAGCTTTAGATTTGAAACACCAAAATCTACTAAACCATTTCCCCTGATAGCATCTCTTCCTTCATGGACACCACCAGCCTTACCTGTTCTTTCCCTTTTAGATGGTATAGATCCCATTAGAAAACCACTCCTGCTGCTGATTCAGTTGTCTTGGTCCTGTTTCCTTTGTGTACATCATGTTCTTTCTCCTCCAATAACAGAGGCCTGGGTGTCCTTGTTCCCCTTTATTGGCTGTATCCATAGGAGCTGTGTCTTGGGATTCAACCAACCTTGGAGGTGAACAGAACACACTGTGTTAGGTGGCACCATCTAAAGAGGTCCAGTTAACAGTGCTCTTAACATTCCCTTTCCCACTTCCTGTTTGAATCATGTTTTTTTATTGGATTTAAATAAGCATCTTTTTATTTCCTTTCTCATACTTATTTATGGTGTTTTATGTTCTAATAAGATTTTAAACTTATTGAAGGGGAAAACGTATGATATATTTCTTTTGAGTCTTCTGTGGTAAATAGGCAACTGGGAGACTTTAGGTGGTTTAGACAATACTTTACCTCAGAGAGATTACATGCCTAGGAACCGCTGCCTGGTGTTTACTATTTTAGGTGTAATTCTATTACCAAGTGTAATACAATTTATCTATGGTATAAACTTTGTAGCCTCAGATTTCTGTAGGGGAGTTCAAGTTTTTCAGTCTTGAATCCAGAAGCCAGGGCTTGTCCAGTCAGCCAGGACTGCTTCCTCAGCATCTGCTTCAGTTCAGCAATCTGGCAGGTCATGTTCCAACCAGCCCAGGTCCCCACCACCTGGAGTTCATCTAGTTTATCTTCACCAGGTCTCATTGGGCCTTTAGAGCTTTCAGAGCTGTTCTCTTCCATGCCCAGGCCTTAGCTTAGCAAACCTCCAACCCTTTAGGAGAACACATTCACAGGCCTGACTCTATCTCCCTCCAGTCTATTCTCCACAGGGTGGCCTTTGTGACCTTTTAAAGACAAAATTGGGATCCCATCTGTCTCCTGCTTATAGCTTTTCGCTGGATCCCCGTCATATGTAGGAAGTACTAGCTAGGCCCTAAGGTTATAGAGTAGGTCGGGTTCCAGCCTCTTACCCTTTCCCCTACCTATATACAAGCATACACGTCAGGCCCAGACAGTTTGTCAGCCCCACACCCAGCGCCAGGCTGGCAGCTCTCTCTCTGAATGGAAAGCACCTCCTTGCCTACCCATGAGCCCATGGCATCCTTTACAATCTACCTGGATGGTCCCTCTCCCAGACACCTTTTTTACATACCTCCAGATACCTTTTATGATTATATATTTGTTTCCATATCAATTTCTTGAGGCCAAACATCTTAATCTTCCCAGGATACACATCCACTAAAATAAACGCTGAATGAATCAAATATAAGAAATACATTTATCCAGTAAGAATTTTAAAAAATATCACTCTTCTCCTTTAGCGATTATCTCAGCTATAATTCTTGAAAAAGATAATTTTCTATAAAAAAAAAACAAATGTTATCTTCAAAGATAATACCAAAGCTAGTTAGTATCCATATACCTTGTAACCCGGGACTCCGTTTTCCATTGGGAGAGCGGATCCTTAAACAGTGACGACTAGCCTCATAAACATGACCCTACCTATGTATGTCAGTTTCAAGGACTCATATTAAAAGTAAGGGAAGAAGAAGGATGGGAGGGGGAGGGGGAGGGGGACAGTCAGCTTAGCAGCCTTAGGAGTCAGGATCAAGGCTGGACTTTCTTGTCTGCCCAACCCAGGAACACAGTCTGGCCTGAAGATTGTAAGTGAGTGAATGGAGTTGGCAGTGGTTTCCTGAAGTCTCCTCACCACTGTCTGTAGTCGGACATTAAACTGACACAGAATCTGAGTCCAAAACTTTTTCTGAGTGCAAACTTTTTTTTTTTTTTTAAACTCAGGGCTTTCCTTACATTTTCTTGCTTTTAAGACAGTCTCCCCTGGGTATTTCTCTATACTGATTGAAACAGTGAATGGACAGAAGGAGTTGAGGTGTTTGACTATTTGATTCGTCACTGAGTACCAGGACAGGAAGGTCACTATCAGTGGACCCTCTGGGCTCAGGCTATGATTCATTATCACATTGCCTGAGTCACAGGGCAAATTAACTATAGCATCTCACTCTTCCTGGCTATGTTGAGAATGCCTGCTGTGTGCTGAGCATTGTGCTAGGCACTGGCGGTACCTGGGAGGTGTGAGGTGGGACCTTTGCCTTCTGGAGCTTAAATTACAATTTTATTGTAATCTGTTCATTCATATTTTCACTGTATGTGGTCAAGGCTACCCAGCATACTTCTGGAATGCCTCCTAAATTTAGCAGAGAGGAAAAAAGGAGATTGCTTCCCTAAACATGTATGTTTGTATCATATTGGTCAATGTAGCTGTCTTGACTTGGAGCCAGCATCCCGGAAGCCCTGGCTCCTACTTCCACTCCACCTCGATTTGTGGGTAAGACGAAGCAAGAGCTTTATTTTCTATATCCTTAAAGTAAAGATAATACCTGCTTCCCCCCAAACTGTAGAACAGTTAAATAAAATGCCAGTTGGGAAATTTCTTTGAAAAGCTCATAGCACCAGAGATTGAGACAATTGTTAGGAGCTATAGGAGGCTTAAGAAATGAGAAGTCAGGGAGCTGTCACAGCATCACAGCTGAGAGCTTGAAGTCCTTTTGGTTTCTGTTCCTTAGCTGAGCAAGAATTTGAGGCCAAGGAAAGTTGCAAGTTCTTCCCTGAGAAGTGGGAACCTGAGTGCCCCCTCGAAAAGCCTTTTAGGAGATAGTAACAGCCCCATGAACAAGGCCAGTCATGTGGAGAACTATCAAGTAGTGCTTTGCGGGGAGGTTGTCACCTTAATTAGAGACAGTTCCAACAAACACCAAAACAAATAAACAAACAAAAACACTTTTCTCTCAGGCTAAACCTAAAATAATCTAAAGCTATACAATATAGCTATAATTTATATAATTTAGATTTATGCCTTGTCCCTTTTCATCGTGATTCTCTCAAGAATAAGGACCATGTCTGTTCATCTTTGTCTTCTCAGCCCCCAGAATAGTAGCTACCCCATTGATGAGTGTTAGCTAAATGAGGGATATACTAGGGAAGAAAGCAGGGCACAGAGATGTTGAGTAATCTGCCCAAGGTCACACAGGCTGATGATGTTGAAGCCAGAATTCCAGACCAGGCAGTCTGGCCCCAAGCCTGTACTCCTGGTCATGGCAACAAACAGCCTCTTAAAGGGGAGAAAACTTGGACTTTAGAGTCATGCCCCATCAGTAAAATGAAGATTACGATCATTTTCCCCTTTTAGGGTGTTCTGAAGATTAAGAAAGATAACATGAAAAGCAACTGGCATTCTGAGTGAGGCACAGATATGGTGGATGTGCAGAGCTTACTAGTTCTTACCTCTTAATTTTGGGTTTCTGGAGTCATTGGTGTGGTCTTGTGGCCTGTGTTGCCAAGTTGCTTTTTCACGATTAACCATACCTCAGTGTATGGTTATGTCTCTAGATTACTTGGAGTTTAGAAAGGATGAACTCACACCAGGCCTTAGAGAATGTCTCCATGTGGACAGGCTGGCAGGAGGATGGGGGCGGGGTGGAGTAGGTGGCCTCATTACTCATGCATTCAGTTCTTTCTGTGCGCCCACCTCTTGTAAGAGAACGTGCGTACACCCTTTCCACTCATGACACTCGAAGTGTGAAGCTGGGGCCATTAGTCTGATATGACTCAGATTTCTTCTTAAGCTCACCTGCCTGTTCTCCAGTCTTTGATCACAGAAGTTTGATCTTCTTGTTCTGTGTATTTTCAGTTTATCTAATGACCTCACTGTCCATCTTTGATACTTTTTTTCCCTAACTAGACAAAGTATAAAACTGCCAGCTTTTCAGACCCACTGCTATGTTATTCAGGTTGTTTAATTTGCCGCCTTTTTTCTCCTGAAACTAGGCCATCCATTTGATCCTCTTCTTTCTAATAAAATTGACCAAAATTTATGAAATTGCCATTTCGTTGGTTTTATATCTGTATTTATTACCAATCTCAAGTTCTTACAAATTTAATGCTGATGTATGTTTTAAGCATTTTGACTGGTAGGCAATTTTAAATAAAGACAGTTGCTGATTTATCATATTTATTAAAATTTTAATTAACTTTTTTTGAAAAGAGTAATATAGCCACATTGCTTGAAATCCAAGATATACCAAAGGGTATGTGGTGAAAAGTCTCCCTCCTGCTCTTTTCTCCTCTTTTGTGGGAACCAACATCACTGTTTCTTGGGTAGATTTCCAGAGAATTCTTTGCAGCTATAAGCACAAGTTATAAGTTATATACACATGCATACGCCCCCTTTTTTGCACAAATAGTTGCTTACTATCCCCACTGTTCTATAACTTACTTTATTTATTTCATGATATCTCTTAAGTTATCTTGTATCAGTTAATTCATAAAAACCTTTTTCATTTTTTTTATGGCTGCCTGGTATTCCATTAGCAGATGGGACCATAATTTAAGTCCCCTTTTGGTGGACATTTAGCCTGTTTCCAATCTTGCGCTAATACATATAATGCCCAAATGAACAACCTTGTACGTGTGTTATTGTAGCACAAATGAGGGTATATCGGTGGGATAAATTCCTATACATGAAATTGCTGAGCCACAGGATATATACATTTGTAAATTTAATATGTTGCCATTATTAATAATTGCCTTCCATGAAGGTGGTTTAAATCTATACTACCACCAGCAATGTGTGATAGTAACTGTTTACCTGTTTCTTCTTATCCTCAGTCATTAAATTCTAACCATTGTCCATAAGGTAGATAAAAAGTGGTCTCTCAGTGATAATTTGTCCATCTCTTACCACAAGTAAGGTTGAGCATCTTTTCACTTGCCTGAGAGCCATTGAATTTCCTACTCTGTACTGTCTCTTCATGTCCTTTACCCATTTTTCTATTTATTTTCCTTTGTTTTCTTTCTGTTAATTGATTGCGGGGGTGCTTTATATACTAAGAGAATTAACACTTTGCCTTGATCTGAATTGCAAATATTTTTTCCAAGTTTATCACTTTTTCTTTACTGAATTCTTTACTGTGCTAATTTATTCATTTTTTTCTTTCCTACTTTGAGATTGTTGTGTTTTGGTTTTGGCTTTTTAATTCTCTCTCCCGTGGTTTCTTCTAGAATTGTTTTCTGTTTCGTTTTTTTACTTTTGTTTTTCAAATCATCCAGAATATATTTTGATATAGAATATGAGTTATGGAATCAACCTTATTTTCCCAGGCAACAATTATTCAGTTCAGCCTGGCTTTTATTTTGTAACTTACAACTTGCATGACCTGTCAAACTCTCTGATACCATCTCTGTGCATCTAACATGAATCATATTGATTTAAGATGACAGTTTTTTCAGGAAGCAGCTTGGCATGAATATCGTCATCTCCAGAGTCTAGCAGACCTGGTTTTGAATGCTGACTTTTCAACTTCTTACACATGTAACCTTGGGCAAATTACTTAACCTTTCGGTGCCTTCGTTACCACATTTATAAAATATGGTTGATCATACCCCTTTTTGCCATGGGTTGTGAAAATTAGAGATAATGCTTATAAAACTGCCTTGTTCAGTGCCTGGCACACAGTAGATACTTGCTAAAGAAGTCATCGTTACCAATATTAGTAGTGTGATGTTGGTCTGAATGAGGACACCGTATCCCCCCACTTCCTGTATGTAATCATTCTTCACTAAAAGCTGATGTTCCTTAAAAATGGATTTGGGGCTTCCCTGCTTAAGCTGAAGGGCATCACAAGCATCCTAGTAATTAGCCAGCGGGCATTCTTATCAGGTTGGCATTCTTAGGGCCATGTTCATAACTTCTGGGCAGTTGTTAATTTATTAGAGTATCCATTAAAATGAGATTGCACTTCGCTGCAAGAGGAAGTCTGTCTGATTCTGTAGTTTGTTTTTGTAATCAGATCTGTGTGAAGTTAACAGTCAAACATTGTTTGTCCAGCATCAGTGTTAGTGCTATTTGGCCACATAAAAACCTAAGAAACATTTATGATCTGTATGATCTCTTATTTTAGTACCTGACGTTCAATCCTCTCATAAGGCTGAAAATTATTTAATTGAGTGCAGAAACTTAGTGTAAACAGAAATTGATTTTAAATTAACTCCTGTTTTTAAAACAACATCCCAAGGTCTAGACCTTAATTAGATAATTCATTATTGTTTCTTCCCACAGCACTTCATGTATTCTGGTGCTCAAAAATTTTTTTCTGTGCTAATATGGTTTTATTCTAAGATTTTTTCGACATCTTCCTTTTCCTTTAATAATGTTTCATCTTAATTTAATATTTGTCTTTTGAAGGTTTTTTCACTGCAGTCCTTCCCCATAAAACCTCAACTTTTTATTAACCATTTTTTAATTTATTGCTACTGGATTCATCTCTAAAATATCTCCTTCCATTGTTTCATCTCTTATGTTCTGTCTACTCATCCTGCATATTTTAAACAAACACTGAACTTCTTCTCCCAAACTTCTCAGTAATCATCAATAATTCAGAAACTCTTAGTGTCTTATATTTGTTTTCTCTCTTTTGGGTGCTCTGTTGAGCCCCCAAAATGTTATTAGACTTTTCTTTTTCATTTCTTTCTTTCTTTCTTTCTTTTTTTTAACAAACGTAAAATCTCAAAACCTAATTATTCTCTATCATCAATGTTAAGAAACTTTTCATTTGGGAAATTTTACTTGGTTTCACGCTATAAGTTTTCTCCCTTATCAATAATTAGTCCACAAATACCTACAGGGGGCCTACTATGTGCCAGCCTCCAAGGATACAAGTGACTAATTCCCTACCTTCAGGAGTTCACATTCTACGAGGAAGACAGACAACATATAAACCAGCAAATTGAATCATTGCATTACTGGAGGTATAGAGGAGATGAATGCAGTAATAAATTAGAAATGACCAGGCATGAGAGGGAGGAAGCTCATCTCTTTTCTTTACAATTCTTGGCTTCTAGTCTGATATTAAATCTTACAATTTGTTTTCTATTGATTTTCCTTTTAAAATTTTTTACTTGTGCTTTCTTTTTACACCCTTTTTATTTATCCCTTTGATAGCCAACTGCCTACTTTTAAGAATTGATTATATAATTTCATTGAATTATGCCCTTCTCCTTATCATCTTATGCTTTCTGATTCCTGAAAATTTTCTTTCCCACAGCCTATATCATAAAGGTTACCTTTAGTTATTCTTGAATCTAAAAGGCATTTCTCCAAAATAAATCTTACCTTTTGACATCCTAGGTTGTTTTTTTTTTTAAAGGACAGTGATTCTCAAATGTTTGTCTGAGTAGAATGTGTGTTGGTGTGTAAAGTTGCCAATTGCTTTTCTTATAAGAACTGGACTTTATTATAAGATTGTATTATTTTAGGAAATGAAAATGAATAATAAGTAGTGTGTGTAATGACTTTGCTCAGCAAAATAATGTTAGCAGCCCCCCAATTTTTATAACACGTAACTCTGACTCCTACGTTTAGATCTGAAAATGAATACTCACTGTTCGTTTTCTATTTTCAGGGATGACTCTGTCCCAGAAGACAACATCTGGAGAGGTATCCTCTCAGTTATTTTCTTCTTTCTTATCATCAGTGTATTAGCTTTCCCCAATGGTAAGTGATATACTGCTTTCTCACATTTCTCCTGTGCCTTTTTGGTATTTTTGAGATGCATTTCAAAGATGAAACTAAAAGATGGAATGAAAAAATAATTGGAGTTTTGTGTGGTGGTTAAGGGCACAGGCTCTGAAGGCTGACCACCCATTCTGCCACTTCCTAGCTCTGTTGTCTCTTTAAGAGTGCTTTCGTTTCTCTCTGTGAAATGGAAATAACAGGTAGATATTGTTTCAAGGGTTAACTCAATTAATACATGTTAAATTCTCTGAATAGCAACCGACAGATTGCAAGCTCTCAATGAATGTCAGCTGTTGTTCTTGTTGCTATTTTTGTTATTATCAGCCAAGTTGTAAATACTCAATTATTATCAGCCAAGTTGTAAATACTCAATTATTACAAAAAAGTTACCCTTTTTTGCTAAGGAGAGGGTCAGTGCTATAATGAATATTACTTAATTTGTTTTCATAAGTGATCTTTTTTCACAATAAATTTTGCTGATTATACATTTTTATCAGCAGGTAAAAAAGACAATTATTACAGTGAATTTTACCCCTATCATGATAAGAGGCAAAAACTTTGTTTAAAAACTAGTTTGATATTCTGCCATCCTTAAGATTTATCCTTTCTTATGAATTGTCCCTTACAAATTGTTTTAATTTTTCTCAGTTGCCCTTCAGTACATTCTCCCTAGAATAGTCTTATTCTTCGCAATCATTTTTAAATGCTCATTTTTTGTATCCTATATCTTTTCCACTTATGACATTTCGAAATTGTTTCAGTCTTTTTTATGAGTTATACCACAGAGGCCCCAGTCAGGTTTTAAATATCATGCTTTAAGATGTATTTCTTCTCCTCCTATTTATTCAGTAGACTGTAATGTGTAATATAAGAAGCTTATTGAGAATGTGACTGATTGCTACCTGGAAATGTACCATAATAATAGGATTCTAGTACGAATTACAGTGTGTGTATGTTGGGGGCAGGTGGTGAGGTTCCTCCACCAAGCAATGCTCTGACACCAACTGAGTGTCTTACAATTCAGTTCAATTCTGACACTGTCTACCCAGAGATGGCATCAGATCTCACAGGTTAAGGGCTCAGTCTTAAAGACTGTCCCCGCCCCACTTCAGAGGCAATTGCAAGTCCACGTTGTTACCTGTACTTCTGACCAAATGGCTGTAAATCAGAGGTTCCCATGTTCTCCTGCTTAGGTTCCATTAATTTGCTAGAGAGACTCACAGGACTCAGGAAACCAGTTTACTCACTGAATTCCCCTACCAGCTTATTACAAATGCCGGATTAAGAGACACAAAGTATGTGGGAAGGGCAAGAAGCTTCCCTGTCCTCTCCAGGAGCACCACTTTGCCAGCATCTGCACCGTTCGCCAACCCAGAAGCTCTCTAAACCCCATCCTTTTGGGGTTTTGCGGAGGCTTTCTCACATAGGTGTGACTGATTAAATTGTTGGTCTTTGGTAACTATAGTTGGTCTCCAGCCCCTTTCCCCTTGCCCCCTCTAATCACATGTTTGGCTCCACTGGGCAATAAGTCCCCACCCTTAGGTGCTTTCCAAAAGTTACCTCAATAACATAACAAAAGACACTTTTATTGCTCTCATCACGTAGGAAACCCCAAGGGTTTTGGAAGCTCTGTGAAGACCCTATACCAAAGCCTTCCAAGATGGTGGCAGTGGAAGTTTGTTCTGTATTTTTGCTTATTTTACGTAACACTGTGGTTTTTGCTGGTAGCATAAAAATCTAACCAGTAAAACTACGACTGAATGCTTAAGGGAATGAATTGTTGTAGATAGCCAAGTTAGTGGGGAGCTGAGCTTACACTCCAGCCACTCAAGCTTTTAGATTAAAAAAATCTTTTTTTCAGTGAAACGTTTCAAGATATGAAAACCTGCTGTCCTAGCAATGCAGGCTGCTGTAACAGAATACTGTAGACTGGATGACTTAACAGAAGGTTCATCTTGAAGCAAGATGTCCAACAATCTTCATATTGGGAGTTACAATTTCAACATATGAATTCTGAGGGAACACATTCAGTTTATAACATCTGCATACCTTGTGCAAATATGATAAACAAAGTTTGGCCTTTCCATGACAATTAGGGGGTTCTGATGATGCACAATTATTGGAGTATGAAGACAAGTTGTCCATGATATTGGTAGGTTATGGAATGAATTGACCCTGCTATAGAATTTACTTTCTAGAAAAAGTCTCTGACATCAAACAGGTTTTTGGTTATTTGCCAACTTTTTCCCCTCCACCTCCAACATACAGAATCTCAGAATTTTAGGTTTAGAGAGCTTAGACCATCCTCTTTCAAGGGTGCCACATTGTAGTACAGGCTACGTGACCACTTGCAGCATAAATCATTTTACACACACTGGAACTACTGGAGGCCGTGGGTGATTGCCCTGAGCTCTGGAAGCTGGCCTTTTCATACAGAGGTGGCCTAAGAATGTAGCCCAAAGCAAGGAGATGATAAAGTCCATCTCAGGCCGGATATCAAGGCTGAAGGGAAGGTGAGTACGTGACAGTTCTGGTGCTGGTAACTGCTACTCCTCCCCTCAACTAATTCTATCTTTTGTATCCTGTTAAGGTCTGCTACTTACTTCCCTGTCATTAGTTGATGCCATGACTATTATTGGTCTGTGTCCTTTATTTCTATTTCCTATCTGTCCCCTCCCTGTCCTACTACTTTTTTTTTTAATCATTCAAAGCAGAGTACATGCTCGGGAAACTGATCAACCCAAAGGTATCAGGTCTGTTCTTCAAATCTTCAGCTTTCTTTGGCCTTGTGTTACTTCGTCACTTAGTTCTTAAGGTTTACTTCTTCACGCTTTGAAGGTTTCTTTTTTGCCTTTTTTTTTTTTCAATCTTGCTGTTTCTGAGTCCATAGCCATTTTGGAAGTCTGAGGATCCCAAAAGATTACTCTCATTAGCCATGGTTTTACAGCCATCCTTTCCATAAAGCTTTAGCAGGAGCTGAATTTGAGAGCTTCATTAGCAGATGCTTTTCTAAAGGTATAAAAGGTCCTGAAGGTTGGGGGCTAAAATCTATTGGATGTAACATTTTGTGTGATTTCTGTTGGTTTTCCCTCTATTCCCTAATGAAGCCCTCTAAACTTCAACGTTTACTTAACCTGCTCAGTCTCTCATATGGACCTGTGCTATTGTTTTCCTTCTGGAAAGGTAAAAATTAAGTTTATTTTATGTTTTCTTTATCTTGGCAAGTGGACTTTGTGATACATACAAAGGGAGAAGACCCACAGGGCTCACCTAGCTCAGCCTGCTCAGTGTACAGCTGAGAAGGCCTGAACCCATGGTCATCATACGTCCACAAGAGGTCACCCAGCTACTTGATGTCAGCCTGGTGTTAGGGCCCCAGCTCCCGCATTTTCTTTTACTCAGCATTGCTCTGGTCATTTCTCATATCAGGTCCATTGTGAGGTGTTTCATCTCTGACTTCCTCTGTGCTTCTCGTACTATCAGTCTCAGGCTTTTCTTTTTCCCGGGAGTGTGGTCTTATACCTTGTGTGCTGTGAGTCCTACAGAAAGCCGGTGGCAGTTGGGCCCATGCTCCTGTGTTGCCAGTGCTTTCTGGGACCAGCAGAAGCCAGCAGATCGATCTGAACCTCCATACTTTCTCCTTTACCTGCTCTTTCTGCCTTCTCCTTCCCCTGCCACCTCTGTGTGCACGTGCTCACACACACCACTCATCTGTAGGCAGAACGTGCCCCAAACAAGATTTCAGTTGGAAAAGGACAATGGCCGTTCAGTATTCTTCCCTAGAAGGATTGGCATGTTAGGGAAGGGTATGCTGAGAAGGATTCTCCTGAAGCCATGTGTACATAGCAAACACATTGTGTCTACTCTCTTTTCTAAAGATCCATTATTTACACTTTACACAAGAAATAAACTGTAAGTTTTCTACATTAAAGAATGTTATTAAATATTTTCAAGTTCGGTGTGGCTTTGGGAGGTATCATAGAGATGATAGAGAATTGGCTGGGCCACTGGGAACTTGTGCTCCCAAGCTGTGTGGCCGTCCCCTCCCAGAGCCAGCATTCAGGCCTGCCCAGGAGACACGATACTGGAGGACTGCTTGGGAGCAGCATATACATGCTCCTTCTTGCTCCAGTCTTGTCACCTTATTTTCCATTCTCCCCACCCTTGGCACGTATTCTCAAGTCAAGTAATGAAAATGAATCGGAGAAACATCCCAACGTATGTCTTCTCCTTGAAAGGTACTTTTGGGCAAGTGCCTGCAGTGGATGGCATTCCCAGAATAGTTCTGTTTTGGCAACTTCAAATGCATTTGTCCTTGACCTAGTAAAGGCTGTCCTGCATGCTTGAATAGAGGCCTAAATTTGATTGTGTCCATTTGTCTCCCATGTGAGTTCACATATGCTATCTGTGTGGTGGAATTGGTGAACTCCGACAGGAAGGGGCCCTGTGATTCTTTTTGTAGAGAGTCTAAATAACAAAGAAAGCCCTTGGTTTTCTCCATAGGGTTTTAAGATGCTTTTGGCCACAAGTAATAGGAAACCCATTTCAGAAATGGCTTTATAAAGAATAAGGAGAAGTTTACTTTCGTACATTTTAAGTTTCCGAGATAGAGTGGTTCCAGGGTTAGCTAATTCAGTAGTTCAGTGACATGTGAAGACTCCAGTTCTTTACCTCTTTCTGCCTCACTATCTTTAGCATGTTGATCCAGATCCGTGCTTCTCTGCCCTAATGATCTTGAGGTAGCGGCTACAGTGCCAGACATATGGTTCTGGACATTGTCCAGCAGAAGAAAAGGTTCTTTCTTCCCATGTATTTTTTTTAAGAGTGAAGAAACGTTTTTTAGAAACTAACTCTCCAGCACACTAGCCTCAGTTCTCTCTGTCTAAGGTCGGGCCACCTGCCTCTCTCCTGCCAGACCTGAGGATAAGAGTTTACAGTGTCTAGAGGAGGAGGCACAAAGCAGGTCTTCAGTAGATCTCATTGACCGAAAGAATAAAAGAACAGGATTACCCCCCGTAGGCTTAGAAGTTGCCCCTGAGTTATACAGGAGAGAACTGGATACTCACTAGAACTTCCTTTGACAATCAGCAGGATGAGTAACGGGCTTGGGTTCTGGAGTTCCTTTTCAGTCCTTTAAACAGACTCTAAGGGGGAGACCATCCCTGGGGAGAGACGAAGGAAAGGGTCTGATAACCACTTCACACTTCTCTCTTACCATTGTCTGTCCCATTCTCTTTTGGTTCCCTTAACATTTTTTTTAAATACTACGTTCACCTCATTATAGCAACTGACACTCCAGTGTAAGTGTAATTTTAATGATACCTCTGTATTATTAGAGCGTTATTATAACTCTTATCACTGGAGTGAAATTTAGAAATCTATTTCAGTCTCCAGCTGGCTTTGAGATTTCTTTCAACAGGTGACCTTCTGGCCTACTTTCTGGCTTCTGAAGTCTTCCTTGAGCTATTCCTCCCCCTCCCACCCCATCCTACCCCACCCAAGCCACCCAGGCCTTCTCTGTACTCCCAGTGCCTGGCCCACAGTGGCTGCTCAATGAAGATATGTTGAATTAAGTAATGAATCTGTCAGCAAAAGAGCTCACCGAATTAGTCCTCTCTTTTCTTTCACTTATCTGCAAGAGAAACACCGTTCAGCACTTCTTTAAGGTATTTCGAGATCAGAATAGTAGTACTAATTGATTTTCCTGACTTTATCCTTTTGTTTGTCCTTCGGGCTCAGTGGCTTCTCTAAGCTAAGGATAGTGCTAATTACATCTCTTTGAGGTTCGAAGGTTCACTGTCTTCTAAATTAAAAATCAAGAAGTTCTTGTCTCCCCTCATTCTCTGTCCCCAGCTCCACTATATTTTCTTATTAAAAAAAAATTCTAAGGTTTCAAATTTGATTAGGAATCATTTTATTCACCTTTTCTAGTTTTTTAAGAGACCTTTAAGCTTTAAAATAATAATCAAATATCTTGCAGTTTTGTCAGTTATACCTCAATAAAACCGAAAAAATAATAAAGGAAAAAGCAGTCTAAGAGGGCCTAAGGACACAAGTGGAACTATGTCCTTAGTTATTATACCTCCCTAAAGTTTGGTCCCTTAAACTTATTCAGGTGTAACTGAATAGTTACTCAGGTGTAACTATTATTATTTCTAATTTCTGAGGTAGTTTTTAAATGTAATCTCTTCTCATGATGAAAACATTTGGTTTCTATTTCTTTTGAAATGAAACTTGCTCTTAATATCTGGGTAAAATTTTGTACTCAGTGTAGGGACTGATGAAGATACAACATGTAGTTTTTAAATGTGCCTGGTAAGAAAACCATAATCCAAAACAAAAACAACACTTCTTTCTTCGCCACCACTCTAAGAAGCCGTCCCCATTTCTCCTGCATGATCAAGGAGAAGAGTACCTGAACGGGAGATCTAGACTTGTCTTGGCAGCTTTTATCAGATTAGAAATAAAATATAGGTAGCAAGCACACCCTGAGATAGGGCACTTCAAAGGAAGAGAAGTAATCTTCCCTTTACAGAACACTTATAAGTAGTTTGTTAAGATCTGTGGGGAAGATGTTGAGATAAAGCAAATGTTCGGGAGAGACTACAGGTAGTACTGATACCCCTGGGCAGATGCATGTCTTTAAAGCAGGTGGCTTGATTGGTGTGGTCAGGTGTGTAGTGAGCATAAGTATCAAGGTTTAAGATAGAGAAAAACAACAGCCTCATCCTTGGTATTTAAAAAAGTATAATACTTTTAGCTGTATTACTGTCTTTGGTGATAAAGATGTACTCTTAGTAATACTGCTAGAGTTGACGACTGAAATAAAGCCTCCATTGGGCTCTGAAGTTCGCTGCTGAAAGGGTCACCTCATATTCTAGGGCTTTCTCTCACCTTCTGTAGGCGAAAGACACAGGTGGTTCCCACCTACCTGGTTCAGGGCAGAGGACCTTGGTGCTTGTCTGTCCCTTCTGAAACCTACCACATCTGATTTCCAAGTCCTTTTTCAGACTGCAATTCAGTCTGAATTCAGTTTGCAAAGTTGAAAGGACATTTTTAAAACTTGTATTTTTTGAGGAACATTGGGATGTGTGATATTACGATGTGTAATGTAAGTGGGAAATCGAGAAAAAAGAGGAAAGAATTCATTTTTTAAGGCTTTAAAAAATGAAACAGCACTACAATAAGATGAAAATTCTCTTTGCAGGTTCTGGGACCTGTGTTTGTCACAGGGAATCAATGTGACAGAGAGAAAGACCCTTGGGTGGAAGCAGCTATATGTCAGATTAAGGAGATCTGTGAGGCCCCTCAACCCACCTATCTCTTACTCACTCTGGAACAAACCGATTAGGGTCAGATAAGCAGGGGCTGAGTCTGTTTTCAGATTTCTCTTAAAGTAATCGTAGGCAAGGAGGACTCGGGAAGCCTTTCTGCTTGCTAGTTGATGTGAGGGAACTTCCGTCAGTTCCCTGCCTTTTCTCCATCCTTCCAGTTTTCCTTGGTTTTGTTTATCAGTTCCTCATGATAGCAACTCAACACCACTCATCAGCTGGCTTCTCTCCCCTGCTCTCCTGGCCCTGAGGCAGTTCAGGCTCAGACCCTCAAACTGCCCCGCCCCGCCTCTCTCCTCCTCCTCCTCAGCTGCCAGGCCTGCCAGAGCTGGTGAGAAAGTACACTTGTGCTCTCAGACCTGAATGGAGTCCTGTGAGCCTTGTGACCCTGGGCAAATTCCTTGGGGTTCAGTGTTCTGATCTGTAAAATGGAGATGATGGTACCACTCTCATCACCTAGCCCTCAGGAGAACTAAGAGA
Organism: Pteropus alecto; assembly: GCF_000325575.1. NCBI lineage: Eukaryota > Metazoa > Chordata > Mammalia > Chiroptera > Pteropodidae > Pteropus > Pteropus alecto. The sequence goes on along the minus strand of NW_006439568.1, from coordinate 25,179,407 downwards.
TAATGTGTGAGGTGTCTCAGCCTCTAGCATGGTACGCAGTGAGCACTCGGGAACATACTGCTGACTATTATAAATTAATATTATGATTGCTCTTGAGAATAATATTTATATAATTTTAAGTGTTGTTTGAAATTCTGTTGCAAACCAAATAATAAGTCGTAAAATTTTGGAGTTGGACCTTGTAAGAGGAAATCAGAGAAAGCCGGCGTCCCATGTTAGGTCCGAAAGGTTAATTCAGTGGCATAATTGAAGCAATTATTTGCAAGCCAGACAGCCATTATAATACACAGATCATTTATTCATGGTGACAAGTCAAGAGACATCAACCAAAAATCAGTGAGGAAGAGCATTTGGAAAAGAAATTTACTTAAAAGATGACAATTTTAGCCATCAGTTTTCCAGTGTAATTTGAAGAAAGTTAACTGTGTTATGTTGCCTAAAAGAGGATTCTGGTTTCTATGCTTCACAGAGCCCTCACTCCCTGAGCTCTCACTACTCATCATTCAAAACTCAGGCACAAAATTAATTTGGGTAAAGCAGAGTCTCTCACAATCTAACTTACCTTATGAACTCTCACCATCTGAACCCAGGAACTGAATAGAATTGGGGGATACTTGTAACTATTTTTCCTAATAGGAGCTGAGTCATCAAAAGAAAGCAGTTAAAATATGTTTTAGTGTAGTCTTTGTAAGAAAAGATGGATTTTAAAATGAGTTCCAGAATAAAGATTACAATCTAATATTTGCTTCAGAATGGATTCCAGGTTGGAAGCAACAGAAGCTGACTCTGAAGATTGAAAAAGCCTGTTGAAGGATATTGGCTGGCTGGAGGAGAAATCAAGAATTGTAGAAGGCTAGGAAACCAGGCCCCAGGCAAGCTTCTAGATACTGGCATGTCACTCAGAACTGGTCTCATGAAGAATCTCCAGTGAGCATAGTCTGTCCCACTGTCACTTCTGCAGCGAACTCTTATAGAACTGTCACTGCCACAGTGATCAGTGCCACCTTCTCAGGTGTGAGCTGCGTCACCTCCCCACTACTATCCCAGCTAGCCAGGGCCAGAGAGGAGAGAAGGAGAGGAAAGCTGTGCATGGTTACCTCTACTGTTGCAAGTTTATGAGGTCAAGTCTGACACAGTTGCAACTGAAGAACTGAGCCCTGGTTATGAGGAAGGCTGGGCAGCAAGCTTTGGCATCTCTCCTGGAGATACGGGATGCATAACCCTGGAAACTCTCCAAGAGTAGGAAGGCCGTTCCAGAGGTGCCCGTTAGAACAATGTTCAACATTTACGAGTTGTAACCTTTAGTTGGTGGTAAACCAGTGTAGTGGATCAAGGCCCAGCTTGCTTGCTTCTACTTTTTTTTTTTTAACGTAATAAAATAGTAGAGAAAGTATTGGTGTATCACTTATAGTAATTAAGTTTCATCCTGTGAAACTTTTGTTTTCATTGTGTGGGATCTGCATCTATGTAGAGGAACTGGGTTACCAAGTAAAAGCTATTTTGTTACCATGGTTCATGATCAAAAGCCACTGCACTAGTGTGTTCCAGTGCTCAAAGGGTTTGATTTCAGTCTCACTCCCTCGTCATTCTCAAAGCACAATATTTCTCTTTCATTTTCAGAGTCAGTCAGTCTTCTCCCCAACGCCCCCCTTCCCCCCCAATGTCCAGAACCTCGTTCCCTGGAGCTCCTGGGGAGCAGGGAAATTTCACTCGTTAAGGTACAATATGTTATTACGCACACTTAAAGGCTAGCCCTGTAACCTATTCATGGTTATAACATTGTTTCCATAGGAAATAACATCTGAGTTTTAAAGAAAAAATTAAAAAGAAAAAAAACCTGTTGTACAGATTGGTGCCTGTTATAACTGTGGCTATGGTTGTTACAATGTGGATAAAACATTTAAACCTAAACTTTCACCTCAAAGTATTTTTGGGGAAAATTTTTTTTAACAGTATAGAGCTTTTTATTGTTATCTCTATGTAGATCAGCAACACATTCTTTAGTTTTCATCTCTAAAATAATTCATCTAACCTTCTATCTCTGCAGGTCCATTTACTCGACCTCATCCCGCCTTATGGAGAATGGTTTTTGGTGAGTTGTCCATTAGATTCGAAAATATATCTGACTTTTAAAAAAAATCTTTTTCTGTATATCATCAAAGCAGTTTTACTTACCATCCGACAGTAAAACTTTATAGCTTTTTTACTTCTTGGTGTTCCTAGTGTAAATTTTTTATTAAAATCTTTGCCACAAAATAAAGTATTGGCGATGACTGAAATTCTCCTCCAAGTGAACTGTTTCAGCTCCACTTGTCCCATTCTTATGCTGTTGTCTCTTAATGTACACAGGATTTACCATAAGGGAACGTGGCTTGTTTTTCTCTATGCACATTCATGCTTTTCTTCACTAGTCCAAGCTCAATTGAGTCCTGTGAGCACGTTGGTTTCGTAAGCACCGGGAGGCCTGAAAACCCAGCAATCTCCTCAATGTTGTGAATGGGAAAGAACTTGGAAAAGGGAGATGTCTTTAGACAAAGAGCCCTGATTTGAACTAAGGTTTAGTGATGAGCATCAAATATAAATATTGGATGTCTTTCTTTTATTTGCTTTTTGTCCATATAGTCAAATCACCTGAATAGGTTTTAAAACAGATCTTCAAAACTATAGATATCGGCTTTATCTTACCGAAATAAGGCATCAAAGAAATTATTTTAACTTCAGAAACTGTAATCTTATGCAAAAGGACCCTAAATATGGAAATTTTGCTCAAGGTTGCCTGTTTTTATTTCAGTATTCAGCGACTGTAGGTAAATTTCTTTGAATTTAGTGGTCAGTCTTCAATCTGTTCAG
>NW_006439568.1:25145104-25176526 GCF_000325575.1 Pteropus alecto | reverse complement strand
CTGCTCTGGCCCTGAGGCTGCAGGGGAGGGGCCGCGAGGAGGGAGGACAACTATAGCAAACAAAACTATTAAACAAATCAATATTCAAAAAATATCAGCTGTTGCTTCAGCGTTAGGACTTTCGCTTGCGTGTGACCCAGGCTTGAAGGCAGCATGCTTAATCAGAAACCTGCATGCAAAGAAGGCTGTGGACGTGCAAGGACAGTGAGTGGAGGCCGGGCAAAAGCATTGCTACTAAAGTGGTCCCCAGCTACAAAAAGCTTCGTGTGTTCCAGACCAGAGTGGTCAGAGCATAGCAGCTCCCCAGGGAGTACTGAGAGAACGGTCAGAGCTGGGCATAGATGAAACCTTACAGGGCTTGTGGGCCATGAGGGACTGTGGATGTGAAGGGCAGTAGGAAGCCATGGGAGGATCTTTTGAAGAGAAGTAACATTTATTTACATTTAAAAAAAAAAAGTCCCAGTTGTGTCATACATCTCATGGATTTAATATTTCTGCTCAAAGTTAGAAGTTATTTTTGGCTAGTTGGCTACATCTGAATTTTTCCTATTTCACATGGTCCATTACAGGTAATGAGCAGTTTTATCTCATACCTGAGATCTTTTTAGGATCATGGAGCCTTTTGATAATCCGACGAGAACGATAGACCCTTTCCTAGATGCACGCACACACATAGCCCATGCACACATGCTCACACACACACAATTCTGCGAATTATATTGAGCTTCATGGATCTTAAACTCTAGTTTCAGAACCCCTATTCCACAGACACTTTCCTTCTGTCTTAAAATACTTATTTTGAAAGGATTATAATAAGGTATAGCGGACCCATTTGAGGTGAAAATTTGTAAAATAGCTGGAACGTAAGTGCTAACCTGTGGAGGTCCACATATCTATGTGCCTAGAGACACGTGCTCCCTGTGCCCTGGGATGCACGACTGGGTGGCCATGCTACTCCGAGCCCTCCCCCACAGCCCTGGGGACCAGGAGCTTTCTGTTGAAAGGCCTGGCGCTATAGCCATTACAGGGGATTTTGTTCCAGCAACAGATGTTCTCTCCTCTGGAGTGGTTCATTGCAGATTAGTGCTGAGCCAAGTTTAGATAGGATACTGTGATCCAAGGTCATTTGTGTCACAGTGTCTAGATATCTTACATTAACATTTTAATTCTAGCAGGTTCAACAGAAAGAGAAGTGACAAAGCCACTGGTGGATGATTTTCAAATCTTTCCAAAACGTATTTATAGGCTTTTTGCCTTCTTGAAGTAGATTAACTTTATTTTTAAATGACATAGGATGATTATTAGGATACCAGTTATGATGATATGATATGATGTGCTGTGATAGTAACATAATGCCTGCAAGGGCTAACATGGGGTGTAAGATTCAGATGAGTGGCCCTCGGCTACCTCTCACACTTAACACCTGCCACTACTAAAGCGCCCCACAGACGGCTGTCCACACCCAGCCTTGCCCACATCTCTTCGCTCTACACAGCAATCAAAGCCAGTTCTATAAAATGTTACCTAGATCATCTTATTTCCCCATTTAAAACCTATCAAGTATTTAAAACCCATCAAGTGTTTCTTGTTTCACTTAAGATAAAATCTGAAATCTTTGCCATGGCCCCCAAGCCCTGACTGTCACTTCAAGCCCTGACTGTTACTTCCTTCTTTCTGCTGGCACCCCACCACGTGTTCCAGACATTTCTCCTTCCAGGGACCTACTTGCACACCTTTCTCTGCCTGAATCCATCCCTGTACTTCCACCCACACCCTCTGTCTGCTGGTCCTTCACTTCTCACCTTAAGCATCATTTTCTCATCAAGTATTACCCTCAATCTGTATTAGGACTGTGAATCAGACTTTCATCAAAGCAGACACCAGATTGTAATGGGAGGTTGGGGGGACTGTGTCTCAACACGCTGTGTTGTATCAGTGTCTGCTTTGGCTGTAAGTGATTGGGGTCTAATGTGTGTTGTGCAACTGACACCAGACCTTTCCTCAGTGTGAGATTGTCTTTTGTTTCCCTCAGGACTCAGCGTGCTCTACTTCCTGTTCCTGGTCTTCCTCCTCTTCCTGAACTTTGAGCAAGTGAAATCCATAATGTACTGGCTAGATCCAAATCTTCGATATGCCACAAGGGAAGCAGATGTCATGGTATGTACTTGTTGGTGGTCTCAGAGAAATTGGTGGGCTCCTGGGTATAGTAGGTAGTTGGCTATACATCCTAAATTGTTCTTTCGCCACATTTCCTGTGTAGATATCTAAAAACTAGGTCTCCAGGCAGGTTGGTGAGGTGTGCGGTTTCTCCGAGTGATACGGTCAGGGACATGAAAATCTCTCCTGGAGCAAAGGGGGATGATAGGAAGAATGTGGACATTATCGTCAGACAGCCTCGGGTGTGAATTCTACCTCTGTCACTTGTTAGCTGTAGGACTTTGGGCAACGCACTTCTTAGCCTGTTCCCTTTCTAATAAAGTGAAATAATAATATTTATTTTGAGTTTATGGTGAAGTAAATGAAGTAACATCATCTGCGAGGCCTAGCACGGTGCCTCGCACACACCGGATTCTCAAGGATGGTGGCGGCTGCTCCATCAGTGTCCCCCTCAGCGCCTCTGCTCCCCACTCTGGCCCCGATGCCGTGACCCTTCCCACCCGTTTGCCATGAAGGGCCTGTTGTAATGATTTAGGCCACTGTATTATTTTTATTAAACCACAAAAAAATTTTTTTTTGGCTGAAACTACTCTATACTTTGGCTTTTTGTGAAGAGACTTATTTTATACTTTAATGCTGTTCCCACACCCCTCCTGCTTTTTAATGCCTAGCCTTTGGTACAAATTGAAGAAGAAAAAGCTAGTGATTATCAGAAAAGGAGAGCAGGCATCTGGACCACAGACAGGCCCTTGTTTAACAAGCGAGAAACAGTGGGAAGGTGCTTAATAAAAAGTCCGAGACATAATCCTGCTACCATTGTTGTTTCCAGATTTTATCTTTAACTTTTATAAAGGACACACTAAAGACAAAAGAATGCTAAAAATTACTTAAAAGTCTCAGGGAGAACAGTCTGTTGGGGTTTCTTACTCTAAGGAAGTGGATGGCACAGGGTGACTCACAGCTTTTAATGATGACGATAACGATTATGACAGTTATGGTGAGGACGATAGCGGTGACTGATTGATTGCGGGTTGTCTATTCTGCCAAGCACTGTGCTGGGCACTTTGTATTGAGTCTGTGTAAGCCTCACACATGCATGTCAGGCAGCAATATCCCCACCTCACTGAAGAGGAAATAGAAGCTTAAAATGGATAAGTATCTCACTCAAAGCACAGGCTGGCGAAACCTGTCCTTTCTCTCTAGACTGGTCTTCAAGTATATAATTCATGTATATGGTTATGATAATAATAAGTGCTTTGACACTTAAGTCTGTGAAATAGAGATTAGGAGAAAGATATCTCAGATAAGATATCTTCCCCCACAATTTTCTTGGGCTTTTGAAGTAAACTGATTTGTAGGTGCATTCCCAGATGAGTCTATGTCTAGCCCATTCTCTCAGTGAGATGGGGAGGTTAAATCTAGTAACACTTTTGCCGTCTAGCTTCCTTAGGAATTTGACATCACAAGGACATGCATTTGTCACAATGACAGTCCCAAAAGAGCTGAAGCTGGCTTTTGAAATCTAGTTTTCAAGTTTTGGCCAATTGTTTCCTGCCAAAAGCATGAGGCTATTTTCAGCTTTTAGAGTCCAGCTGGTGCTAGAACACCTCGGTCTTCGTCTCTAATCCCCAATCACTTCTACTTCCTTGAAGAAGTCTCCCACAGTTCTAAGGACCTGTTCATTGATGGCTCTTGAAAAACACCTTCCCTTTGATACAGTTGTGGTAAGGAGAAGCACATTTGTGCAAGACCGAAAGTTCCCCGCTTCCCAAGGTCATCTGCTCTCCCCATTTCTTCAGTGCTGCCACCTACTCCAAATCTTGATAGGCTCAAGTCCCTGCCTGGTACCACACACTGAAAGTCAGTCTCCCTTTTCCCTTAGAATTAATATTGTACAACAGGATTAGGGGTCGTCGAAATCTAATTAGAGGCAGTTTTGTGTGTGTGTGTAATTGGGAAGTTTGCTACTTTTCTAAATAGTAATTCTATTCAAAAATATGTATTCTAAGCTTCAGACAAGCCTTCAGAGCACATCTCATTTGTAAATTGGGTTGTCTGAAGCGGCGGTCTTCCGTTTAGTAAATACGTACGAGCCTTTCCTGTGTGTTGGACACCACGCTGGTGGCAGGCAATGCGGGACAGGGTGGCTCCCTGCCCTCTTGGAGCTCGGAGTCTATTAGAGGCAAATGAAACAAATAATTGTTGGCTCTTTTTTTTTTTATACTCAAGACAACTTCAATAATTTTTAAAAATTTTATCAACACACATCCAGTCTTGTTGCGTTTTTACCCCCCACACCTTGGATTATTTTGCAGCAGTCCTCAGACACTGTATCTAATGTACAGGGACTGCTTTTTAAAATATAACCACAATGCCATTTTTAGTTGCTTCACAGTTAACAGTATACAGTCAGTGTTCGCCTTTCCCCAGTCACCTCTTAGGTTTCTTACAGTTGATTTGTTCAAATAGGATCCAGACAATGTCCAAACATTGCATTTGCTACAGCTCTTAAATCTCTTTTAATCTGTAGTCCCTCCTCACCTCTTTTTACCTTGAAATTTATTTGTCAAAGTAACCATATTGTCTTTTCTATAGTTTCTCATGTCTGGATTTTGCTGCTTGCATTTTCATAGTGTCATTTACAGTATCTCTCTGTGCCCCATATTTCCTGTAAACTGGATGTTAGATGTCGAAGCTGAGTCCAGATTCCAGTTCAGTTCTCTGTCCTACAGTGGGACAGCTTCATAGGTGGTACTGTGTGTCACACTGGGAAGCACATGATGTCTGATTGGCTCTTCTTTTATAACATTAAGATTGATCATAGGGTGTCAGGAGGTCAACAGCAGTTTTATGATATGCCATCAATAAATTATAGATGTGGCTTTTGGGAGGGGAAGAAAAAAACTTATATTAAATGCACCAAACATTGTAATATATTGAAATTTTCACCCCAGTTCTTTAACTAGAGTGTGTAAATGATGAACCAAGAAAGCATAGTGATTACAGACGTGTGCACTGCAATAAAGGGAAAGAAATGGGTGCTATTGGAATTTACAAAAGGGACCTAATCTAGTCTGGGAAATCATGGCAGGCTTCCATAAAGAGCTGATGTTTAAGCTGACAACCAAAATGTGAATGGGAGTTGGCCAAGCAAAGTGGGGGGAGGGGGTGGGGCCATTTTCAGGAAGGGGGAACAGCCTGTGAGAAGGCCCTGACTTGGGAAGTCTGGGATCAGCCAAGAGCTGAAGAAGAATAGAAGGGAGGAGTGGGTGGTACCTGAGGCTGGGGAGACAGATGAAGAAGAGTTAGGATGTTATTCTGAATGTAACAAAACACCATGGACAGTTTATGAGCAGATCAGTTGCCTGTTAGAGGATCAATTATAATAATACCCCCATCTCCAGTCAAGTTTGGAAACAAAAGAAGAGTGTAGAATATCAGCTAATTTCTTCCTGGTGAAAGCTCCGTGGAGCAGATGGCTTTAGACCTGGGCCATGTGGCCTTGCTAACACAGCCTCTCTCACCCCTGAATCAGGCTTCCTGCTTGTCCCATTGGACGGCCACAAGCTTCTTCCCAAAAGGAGGGAGAAGACGAGAACTCTCTGTGCCATCTGTAGGCAAATAATTTCCAAAGACATTGGAATCTATATGTTCTTTATTCTTCCAAGGTCACCATTGGAAATGAGAGAGTGAGTGGGAGAGTGGGGAAGGAGGCCTAGAATGGGTAGAAATGGAGATTCTTCTACACTGGAAAGGATGCCTTACCCAGCCACCCACCCCCACAAACACAGACACAAACACACACACACCAAAATGATCTGATCCATTATCGAGAAATTATTCTGTTTGTAGAGAATAGATTACAGAAAGCAAAAGTGAATACAGAGAGACCAGTTAAAAATCTCTATAGTTTTAAGCTGGAGGTGGGTACTCAGATGCTTATTAGAGTGTCATCTATAGTTTTTAAATACCTGAAACATTTCATAATTTAAAAAAGCTAATGTGGACATCTAAGCAAGGAATAATCGTGTTGGTGAAATGGAGGAAAGAAATACTTGGGGAGGTGCAATGAATAGGACTCGGTATTAGGTTAAGGTTGGGCAGCGATGGAGAGGATGGGGTCACAGAGGTCAGTTCTCAGACCACTTGGGAGGCGGGCAGGATGCGCCCTCACCTCCGTTAAGTAATGTCAACTTAAAATTACTTATGGATATATTAAAAACAAAAATATATTAGAAAAGGAACCAAAATTCTTTTAATATTTATGTAATATGTAGTATATTTTGGAATGGGAGTTAATCTGTTTTTTTCCAATTTCCGAAGTTAGACGATTCAGCTTTTCTTCTTTTTCTAACATAAGCGTTTAAGGCTTTACGTTTCCCTCTAAGTTCTGCTGAACTACATCCCATCATTTTTGATATATGATATTTTCATTATCATTTAATACTAAATATATTTTAAATTTCTATTATGATTTCTTCCTTAATCCGTTATATTTGGAGATGTGTTTCTATATTTTCAAACCCATTGGAATTCTGTATATTCTTTATTTAATGCTATTTTAGTTACGTTTTTGTTACTGGCCTTAACAAAGTTGCCCTATGGTCAGGCGACATAGGCTATGTGGTACCACTTCTTTAAGATGTGTTAAGCCTTTGTAAAATTATTTTGCTTCTCATTTTAACCCAGCTTTTGCAATTCAGAGCAAAGCAATTCTAATTTATAAACTCTAGTGCTTGTCCATTTTTCCTCAAGAATCTTCAGTTATTAAAACTTTTTTTATTGGGCAGTTGTCGAAGTCATGTCAGTTCCTATTATCAGAATCCTGGAAGGAAGTTGATTTTTATAGTATTGCTAATTATTTCCTTTTTTATTTTAAACAGGAGTATGCTGTGAACTGCCATGTTATCACCTGGGAGAGGATTATCAGCCATTTTGATATATTTGCATTTGGACATTTCTGGGGCTGGGCCATGAAGGCCTTATTGATCCGTAGTTATGGCCTCTGCTGGACCATCAGTATTACCTGGGAGCTAACTGAGGTAAGAAGACCAGGGGTCCGCAAGCCCTGGACTGTGGACTGGTACTGGTCCATGGCCCGTTAGGAACTGGGCTGCACAGCAGGAGATGAGCAGTGGGCCAGCGAGCAAAGCTTCATCTGTATTTGCAGCCACTCCCCAGCACTAGCATCACCATCTCAGCTTCACCTCAGATCGTCAGGCATTAGATTCTCTTAGGGGCACCAGTCTCTGGTGCCAAAAAGGTTGGGGACCGCTGATCTACACCCTACAGTGCGGATGGTTTTTATGTAGGAAGAAGGTAGTCTGCCAGTTAACAATCAAGCAGTCCATTCTCCAGCCCCTATGATATAAAAATATTTAAACCACCCCCTAGGAATATTTTACAGCTTTGTGAGAAAAAAAAAATAACTCCTTGTTAACTTGAAGCCTGCTTCAATCTCACAAATCTTAAAGAGAAACAAATGAAATAAAGCTAAAGAATGAAGTTGAAATCCCAAGTGAGACAAATAAAGGGTAATGAGATCTGCTTAGAAGTAAATCAGTAGTTTACCTACTAACTAGTTTCCAGTTTGAGATAAATAGGATTGTTGTGATAATTATAATTAATATCATGTGTCCATGATATTTTATAGCTGAAAAATGGATTCCAGATATAGCTCTAATAAGTATCTCAGTAATTGAAAGTATTATCTCATTTAATGAATGAAAGATACATTCTTGACAAACTATTAGCAAAATGAAATTTCAGGAACTAATTCATTTATTGATCAGTTACTGTTCATTCCCAAGGAACAAAATTTGGCCATGGGCACAGTATATTTCTCGATGCCAGTCATTATCCTGACCCTAATTTAGAAGCCTGCCAGTTTGATAGGGCTTCTATTAATGTGCCTCTCACAGCCCTAGAGGTTAGAAATCCAAATTCAGGGTATCAGCAGGGTTGATTCCTTCTGACAGCTATGAGGGAGTCTGTTCCAGGCTTCTCTTTTCAGCTTCTCAAGGTTCTCTGGCAGTCTTTGGCATTTCTTGGCTTGTAGATGCATCACCCCAGTCTCTGCCTTTATCTTCATGTGGTGTTCTCCTTGTATGTGTTCACATGTTCTTTTTAATGCCACCAGTCATATTGGATTCGGGGCCCACCCTACTCCAGTTTGACCTCTTATCCAATTATATGTGCAATGATTCTCTTTCCAAATAAGGTCATATTATGAGGTACTGAAGATGAGGACTTAAACATATAAATTTTGAGGTGACACAGTTCAGTCCATAACAGTGCCCAACACTGTATATATCATCCTAAATTACCATAAATCAGAACAGGTAGAATATGTTCCCCACATACGCGTGAGGGAACCAGAGCTCAGAAGCTTCTTGATTAGGTGAGCCAGGATTGGATTCCGGATGCACCCCATGTTCTTGCGCCCCTCTGTGACTTCCAGGCATCTTCATAACCTGGCTGCAGTGTGACCTCATACAAGGTCCTTGTCTTATTGTCATTAGCCAATGAAAGTCATTAGTAGTAGTATTTAAAGAGAGGCCATCATTTTTTTGAAGCCCTATGTCAGAAGAAGAGCTGTTTGGATTAGTACTATTTGCAAACCATCCACAATATAAAAAAACAAGAACCAGATTGCAGACCCTGCTTTTTTTCCCTCATACTTAGGAAAAACTGGTATGCCAACAACTTCTCCTAAAACAATGTGTTATTAAAAGGAAATTTATCTTTCCATGTTGTATCCTTTTTTTTTTTTTTTAAACAATCATCTGTTGTGTTTCTCAGCTTTTCTTCATGCATCTTCTGCCCAATTTTGCCGAGTGCTGGTGGGATCAGGTCATTCTGGACATCCTGTTGTGCAACGGTGGTGGCATCTGGTTGGGCATGGTCGTTTGCCGGTTTTTAGAGATGAGGACGTACCACTGGGCGAGCTTCAAGTGAGTTGTGTTCTTTCTGGACATCAGTCACAGGTTTTCATGCTGTATATTTAACTGCTTTAGTAGCATGCAACTTCAGTACCGTCTTTGATGATAAGGAGTAAATTATACATTAGTAATTGAAACTCAGAAATGATTATAAACCTAATTTCAGGCATTCATGCAGAAAATGCTAAATCATTTAAGATGTTCTCCTTCCTTTTTATCCTACATTCAGACTCCCATCACTAGATTAATTAGTCCTCTATCCCCAGGTTAACTCCTCAAAACCTTCTCACACTATTGCTTGACTGATCTTTTTAAGAATGTTCAATTCATCATGTCATTACTCTGATGGCTTCTTCTGGTCTTTAGGACCAAGTATACATCCGCAGTCTCAGCAGGTAAGGTCCCTTTCTCCATGCCCTCTGGGGTACCCAAGGACCTGAGCCTGTGTACATACTCCTCTTTACCTGGGTTTGACCTGTGTTCCCATGTGCCAGGCTGGCTGGTCCTCTTCCTTCATGACTCAGCTTACTTGTTACCTCCTCAAGTAGTTGTCTCTGACTCTAGTTTAAGTTGCATGTTCCTCCTTTGCCTCCGTGGAGGGCAGTGCACACCTCATCATTCTTTTAGCTGCCTCTCTGAACTTGCTTCTCAATTTGACTGACAGGAACCATGCCACTGATGAAGGAAGAAAAAAACAGCGGTAGTGATAATGAAAGTAGTAGTAGTTTTTATTGTGTTTAAAACTTCCTTTATTTATATTAAAAATATGAGTATTTTCCACTGCTTAAATATTTTTCTAAAACATGATTTTAAAGGGTTTCTTTGTATCCCAACATATGGATAAACTATAACATATTTAATCAATTTCCTTTTATGATCATTTAGTTGTTTCAAAGTTTTCACTTTAGTTTTCACTAAAGGCTAGAGTGAACATCCTTGAACATCTATCTTTGTGTGTATCTAATTTTTTTTAACAAATTCTTAGAAGTAGAATATACCAATTTATATTCTCATCTGTATACACCAATGTGTGTATGTGTTCATTTCATTATATCTTTGAATTTTATTTTTAAACCTTTGTCAATTTTATTACACATAAAATTATGTGAACTTGAATTTCTAGACTTTCTATTGAATTCTTTCTTTTATTAGTGCTTTTTATAGATTAAGCATATTTACATTTTGTCATAAATGTGACTTTATATTCTATTTTGTCATTCCCTTCTAATTTTGTTTCTGGTAGGTTTGTTATATAAACTTTAAAATTTTTAAGTCTTTTGTTTAGGTAAATGTTAACTGTATTTTATTCTAGTTTAATAGTTTAGTCTTTTTATTAAAAGTAACTTATTTAATCTAAAATTTATTTTGATATATGATGTGAGGGGGAGATTTCACAATATTTTTACAATTGATTAACCAGTTTTCTCCATCCCTTTTATTAATAATTCTTTCCTTGGCCAATTACTTGAAAGCATGTTTTTCAATATATTTAAGGCAGTATATAATGCAACAAAAACTGTGGCTGTGTTGGATATTGCTCTAAGCAAGCTCTATGCACAGTATCTTGTTTGAGCCATGTGATCCGTCCTAGGGGTGGATACTTTTATTCTCTTCATTTTAGGGATGATGATACTGAGACTTAGGTTTAATAATTTGCCCTGGGACACACAGCTAGCAAGCAATTAAGTCCGAATTTGTGTGAGAGACTATCTGGCTCCTTAAACACAGCCATGATGCTTCCCTATACTTTCATATATTTATGCTTCACATTCAACTTGAGAATTATTTTGTCAAGTTACCCAAACACAAACCAAATTAATAAACAGAAAATTACATTGGTGTTTTTTTTTAAGTTGCATTAAATGTACAAACGACTATAGATTAACTTAGGTCGAATCAACCTCTTAAGTATTCCAATTCTCAATCTGTATTTCTCTATTCTCATCTTTCTCTACCTCTTTCCACGAAGCTTTGCCATTTTTTAGAATACAGGTCCTTCATAGTTCTTGTTTATTTGGGGGTATCTCTATTTTTTGTTGTTGTTTTGTTTCAAATATGCTTGCTGTTGGATTTTCTCATGTTGTACTTGATGGGTAGGCGAGTGAATGCAGGAACAAACCTGGTTCCCTCCCATTCCCTGCCATTTTCCCCTGAAAGAATACAAAGCCTGACTTGTTCGCACTTGCGCCTTCAGCACTTAGCATAGTGTCTGAGAACATACAGGTTCTTGATATAAGTCTTTGTTGAATTAAAGAATCTTTACTGGTTATTAAATGCTGTTTACCTTGAGTTTCGTGACAGGGCTAGAATGTGCACACGCAGCTGCGAGGCTTGCACAGTGAGCTTGCAACTACAAGTTGCTCTCTCTGAGCCTAAATGGTCTCATTTGTAATACATGTGCTGTTTGTGTTTCATGAGAGTATGAGGTTTTTAATTGAGTCATTTCTAGGATTAAAACTAAGAAAGGTTAAAAATCACTGTTCAATAATCCAAGCTGTTCACTTTTCTGAGGAATAAACAGAGTGAAGAAATGATGTGGGAGACCTCAAGAGTGTGTTCTCTATTTTATTAAAATGCTCTGACCCAGGAGGTGAACAGTGGGTGGGAATCTGATCCTTGCTGGCACCCTCCTCCTTCCTGGCCTGGTTCCAGATGGTTGTCTCTAATGCCTCTCAGCCTCTTTTGTCGCCAGTTCACAAATTAAGGCCTCTCCTGTCTCTTCAGCGACCTGACCTCTGTGCTGTGCCTGTCATCCCTGAAATTCCCCATTGAGTGGGCTACTCTCAGTGCTCCGCCTGTGAATACAGTGACCATTGTTGGAGAGATGGTTCAAATAGAAAGGAATCTTTTTGTTCCTAGCATTGGTTAGCATAGTCAATGCACAGGTTTTGTTTTGTTTTGTTTTTACCCGTCTTCGTTTTTTTCCTTCCCCTTCCTTCTCTCACTGGATTTTCACTGGAGCTGTTCCTTTCTCACAGGGACATCCACACCACTACCGGGAAGATCAAAAGGGCCGTGCTGCAGTTCACGCCTGCTAGCTGGACCTACGTTCGATGGTTTGACCCCAAATCTTCATTTCAGAGAGTGGCTGGAATTTACCTTTTCATGATCATCTGGCAGGTATTTTTTTCAGATACCAAGAATTAGGAAAAAAAATTAAAAATCATTCAGGAATTTAGAGGTAGTGCTAGTTGACATCGCTTACCAGCTAAATGCTATAGAAGGTATAATATTCTGCAGCTGACATATGAAATAATTTAACAAAGCGATGTTATTACACCTAAGGTCTTGCTTTGTCATGAAGGCCTTTTAAAACATGGATCTTTGAATTACAAATAAGAAACAGATTAAAATTTGGATTTGTTCAGAAGCCCATGGTCAGCATCTATTACCCAGTGAAATAGGCGCTGGATTGCTTTTTAGAATGATCATTTTCAGAACCAAAGGAACAAATGCAAGGCTTTTACTTATATTCCATATTTAACATTTGATTTTTAAAATTGTGCCTCAGCTGTTACCATTTGAGTTTTCTTGTAAAGAGCTAAATAAAGAAGCCCTTTGCTACCTGTGGGAATTGGCACTCTGGGGGATACGGATCCCACAGAGTGGTGTCAGCAGTGGAGAGAAGCTCTTGTTGCAAGCAGACCATGACTTGATTAAGGTCATTCAGATAGCCAAAGGTCTTGGAAAAGGATTGACAAACATCTCTGTTTTCTAGAGTCAGCCTTTTTTATTGATCCTCTAATCCCCAGGTTAATTGTTTCACAGCTTTGGAAGACTAGCTGAGGGAAACAGCTTTTACCAGAAAGGTCTTTCAGAATCATCAGAAATTATATTTTGAACATATTTACACAAGATACTTCCAACATAAGGGGAAAAATCAGCATGTGTCACTTTTAAGACAGACAGTCCCTGTCTACACATGGAGAATAATAATGCCCATCTCAATAAATGTAGTTTATGACTACAGAAGCATATGTGAGTAGTCACTATAGTTTGGGGAAGTCAATATGTATAAAGATAGGAGTGTAAATGGGTTGGGATGAAGTTGTACCTTATCAGGGCAGTGTCAGGGAAGGTGTAGGTTTTCTTCTATTACAGGAACTGAGGAAGAATTTGGGTTTGTTCAGGAGAGAGAGCAGTGTGCTCATAGAAGCAGCATTCCCCAGAGCACCCCTTTCCTGGGTATGAGTGTGGTACTGTGATCAGCTTTCCATATGTGGTGCTAATTAGTGGACCATTTTTTATTCTTTATCCTTGAAGTCAGCGCTTTGGGAAAAGACATGTTGTTTTATGTCACTGAAACGAACAGGCTGGTCCATATGATATGTTCCCAGAGCAGTGACCTTTCCTAGTCTCTGCCCCTTGCTTAATCTGGAGGGGAAATGTCGGATCCAGGCCCTGGGCATCGAGCATGTCCCTGCCAAAGTCTGTTTTGTGCTGCTAGGGACTCAAATGTGATGAACTGCACCTGGGTGAGACGTGGACCAGCCCTTCACACCCACTTTTAAGACCTGCCTTTGGTCGAGGCTTTGCTCAGTCCCAGGCACGTGCTAAACGAGTCCATAGTCGTCTCTCAGCGACGTGTCTCAAGCTTTCTCTGGTTATTAAAGATTGACTTTCTTACAGTGGGACTTTTAGACACAGCCTAATTTCTGTAGGCTGCATAGGTATTCCAGGGCCCATCCCTGTTTTCATGATTTCTGCTGTTTTCAAAGGATGTTTCTCCCAACTACCCCAGCAGATGAAAATCATGTGAACCAGGAAACATGACAAACCTCAGGTGCCCCCACGAGCCACAACGGCACCTTTTCCAGGACCCCTGGTTGGTTGGCACCCATATTGTCCTGGCTGTTACCAAGTTTAAACAGCAGCCCTTGAAGACCCCATGTATTTTCTGAAAACATACCAATTTTTTTTAGTTGTAGAATGTCGATTTAAGGGGACTTAGCATGAAGTATCAGGTTAACTAATGTCTCTTTCTTTTTCAGCTGACTGAGTTGAATACCTTCTTCTTGAAACATATCTTTGTGTTCCAAGCCAGTCATCCATTAAGTTGGTGTAGAATTCTCTTTATTGGTGGCATCACGGCTCCCACAGTGAGGTAATTCTATATAAGTCCGACTGTCATTTGAGCACGTTAACCTGCTTTGTATTCTCCTGTTTAGCATAAGGGAAGTCACATAAACTAACATATTTTTCATGAAAGTATCATATTAAAGAATTATACATCCATAATATAAAGAGAATGTTTTGCTCTTAGACCTCAGTAACATGGAGTGAGTAATAAATACCACACCATTATTTTCAAACCCCTTTAATAGTCTTCACCGCTGTTGTTTTTTTTCCTCTAACTTCCTACTAAAAAAAAACAAATGAGTAGCCAGTGATGTGGAGGTTTTTTTAAACGAGATTATTACAAAATAAAAATGTTTTCTTAGTGAATCTGAAGTCATAAATGATGTTATTTACAGAATGAGACTATTAGCTTTTTAAGAGCCAGTTAATTTCCTTTTTAAAATGTCCTTCCTGTAGTCCTCCAGGACAACCGAGGTAGTAAGCTTGGATGTTCACACCATTGTTCCCCTGGATTCGCGTAGGGTCCTTGAGATAAGGCATTGTTTGGAGTCAGTCCCTCACATAGACTGATCCCAGCGAACTTAAAAGCAAAACATTTTTATTCGTTTCATTTTTTTCAGTTTAGAAATGGCATTTGGGGTTTTAAACTAAATACGGAATACTGGCATTGACCAGTAGAAGCACCCAAAGATCTCTGCACAGTTGGTATAAATACAAACTAAGCAGTTAAAAGAGTTAGCTTTTCAGAAACTGTAGGGTAACTTATCATTTTTAATGTGCTTGCAAACTACACAAGTAGAGGCCTCACTTGCCAAGGAGAGTAGGTGTTTTCCTGGGTCAAACATACCCCTCATTCCTAGCCTGCATATCTGAGGATACATATAGAGAGGTAGCTATCTATATATATACTCTCTATATATCTACCCCCAAATACTGGATTGAACAAACCAAAGAAGACACAGCCGAGTCTTGTGGAGTTAGGACCAAAATTCCATTTCTTTTTATTTTGAACCAAACAGGAAAGTAATGGTCAGTAAGCCGGCAGCCCTTTGACTCTTTTACAGACCAGTGGTTTATTGAAGTCATTATCCCATAAATGCTGTTTTTTCTTGGTGGGTTGGAGCCTCTCTCCTTTAGTTAAAATTTAATTATATTTGAGACACAATTATTTTCAGGAAAGATTAGCAGCAGTTTCTTTATAAAATTAGGAGCAATCAAGAAAGTCAGTGGGAAAAGAAATCTCATAAAACAGAATAGCAAATCACATTGATTTATCATGAAATTTCAGTATTTTTAAACATTTTAAAACAAAACTGAGACTCAGAATCCAGTGTTTTGACTTTTTGAGAGCTCCTCGAAATATTTGCCAAATGCTATGGATTTTCACAATTTTTTTTTTAATTTAAAAATTAGTCACTTTTCTGTGTTTTTAACACTACTTGAGGCAGTTCCTATGTAAGAAGATGCTTTAATAAGCTAATTGGAAAGATGGAAGTGCTCTAATGGGTTTATCACAGCCATTCCAGTAAGCAAACGGCAGCTCCTAAATGAAGAGAAAGATTATAGGCTTCAGGATAAATCATACACAACACGTCTCCATTTCCTTCCCTTTTGGTTAGACTTTTACACGAATCTGCTTTGAGAAAAAGTTTCAGCAAACATTCTTTTAATCTGATAATATAAGGGGATGGATACATTCGAGGGTAAAGTAGCTGAACTGATAAAAGCAAATTAGCCAATGAAAATGAAATTAGAGGAACACTTCAATTCTTTATAGCCAGAATTCTTCACTGGGGTCTTTGGGGTGAGGAGGTGATAGTTCATGGATGAGCTTTAGATATCCGTGAATATCCTGAAATTTAATGCAAAGTTTTGTCTGCATGTTTTATATGCCTTTACCATAGTTTGCATCAAATCCTCAGTGGAGTCTTTAACCCCCAAAAGATGATGCACCCCTGGTTCAGATGCTGCTTTTGAAGGGTTGAGTTTCGGGGCGATCGTGAGACTAAGCCTGCACTGTCCTATATGGCAGCCACTCACCACATGTGGCCGTGAGTGCGGGAAATGTGGCCAGTCCATGCTGAAATGTGCTATAATGTAAAATTACATCGGATTTAAAAGACTTAGTACAATAACAATATAAAATACTTCTTTATAATGTTTTCAATATATTGGGTTAAATAACATATATTATGAAAATGATTCATCTGTTCCTTTTTACTTTTTTAACATGGCAACTGGAAAATTTTAAATTGCTTGTATTATATTTTTGTCAGATGGGTGCTGCTCTAAGCTTTTCAACTACACATCATTGCCTCTTTTTTCTAATCTTATCAGTAACATCCAAAGTCATTGATATTCAGTGACAGTGAGATGCAGACAGGGTCGGTCCCATTCCAGTTTCTGAGAGCCAAAAATGTGTGTATTTCTTGCCTGATTACAATTAGCAACCTTTTTACTATAGAGAGCCAGAGGAGACAGTTAATGACAGTGCCAATGACCCTTGGGATTCACGTCCACAGAGGGAGACTGAAGCACCCACCTGAGGTTGCTTTGACTCAAGGCTTTGGGGGTCTGTTCCTGAATTAAGAGTACCTATGTTGATAATCTGGCTGTTTAAACCATGCTCCGCTCTCTCCAGCTCAGGCCAAATGCCTAACCCCTCACAGGAATGTTACAGCAGGCCCTGGCTTTCTGGCCCAGGACTAGACCTAGACCAGGCAGCTCGAGTACGTGGAGCAAGACAGGACATTTCTTATACTCAACTCGGTGACAGCAGTTTAATTCCATGTTGACTTGTCGGTCTCCCAGCTGCTCAGTGAGTTCCGCCTTTGTCCTTTCAGGCAGTACTATGCTTACCTCACCGACACGCAGTGCAAACGCGTGGGAACCCAGTGCTGGGTGTTCGGGTGAGTACTCCGTTAACTATGGAAGTTTAAGAAACACTTACACCTCTTAAGTTTCTTTGGTTATTTCTTGACCCTGTATTAAGTGCCTTTCAGTACAATTGTCCTATGAAGTCTTGCTGATGTTTTTGTATGTCTTCCATTTTTAACATTACTTTTTCTGATTTAAGTTTAGAATAGTTAATTGGCAAATTGTAGAAAGAAGGTTTAGAAACTAATATTTTTAAGAAATAGGAAATCAAAAGATTTTTATGAAATAAATTAGAAAATGGATTATTCAAATTCTGAATTTGATGATGAGTTTGGGACATCATCTTATGATGGACTTATCCACATTTCATGTCACTTTCACATCAAAAAATCCTGCAAAACAGCTGCTTGCAATATACCAAGGTATAATTTTATTGTCCCAAAGAGAATTAACACAATTTATTTGTTAAATTGTGTTAGTCACAATTTATTGTCTTTTTGCGGATACAAATGCTATATCTGAATTTACTATTATTTAAGTGATGAAAGAGACCATGGGTTATCTAATTTACACCCCCCCCATATGAAATATGAGACCATCTTCAGTATGTCAGGTAAGTGGTTCTTCTGCTTAAAACACCATCAACATTTTACCATGCCATTAAGCAACCAAAGTTCCAGAGACGTTCAGCAGATCTGTACACAAAATTCAGGGCCTTGGTTGGGTAGCTTAAATTCAAGACACAATCTAGGTTCCGAATTGAGTGTGACAGTATTTAGAAATTTGATGAAAATTCATAGTAGGGAAAAAATTGCTACTTTCGACAGATCTTTAAACAAAATAACTTTTCCAATGAAAGAGTAATACATGTACACTGATAAACAATTCAGAAAAGAAGAAACTAAAGCTCACCCAAAGAAGTCAGTCATTTAGAGATAATTGCTGTTAGCATTGCAGTGTCATTCCTTTCAAATGTGTGTGCGCGTGCCCGTCCAGCGCCCATTCCAGGTTTTGAGGGTTTTATTCAAGTTGGATTTAGACAAGTCCCCCTTTGCCTAAAGACAAAGGGCCATTGTCATTCGTTTCTCAGAAATTCTGTCACTTAAGCTGATTTTCCTACCTAAAGTGATTTCAGTTTAAAGGATGATAAGATGGATTAGATTTCTGCTGTTTAGCAATCTGGCAGGAGAAAGAATTTACACGTCTACCAGGTTTCTAACATACTGTGCAAAGGCCGTGTGAAGAAAGCATGATCGTGGAGTCCTACCTAGAAGAGAGGAAGATGGAGTCTTTCTTCTTGTCTTATTGTCTCGTCCAAGGAGGCAGTGATTTTCCTGCATCTGAGCTCTGTTCTTTCCACTCACATTTTTCTCTTTATATTTAAAAGTCCTTGGCAAGGTTTTATTCTACTGTGGAGTGGATATACTTTTTACAGAACTATCTCTTTACTACCTGTTGAGGAAAAGGAGATGCGGATCAGAGGTAGTATTACAGCAAAGTTTCTTTCTAATCAGGCAGCCAAAAAAAATAACCCCGTGGAAGGAGAAATGGCAAAGATAAACTGGGTCACAGTGGCAGAAAATGCTGCTACAGAAAGTTATATCTTGTTGAAAAGTGATAAAATAAAATTCAAAGGTGAGATCATTTGGCTACTTTAGTGTGTTTTATTGAGAATTGAGATCTTCCAGTAAAGTGATATCAAAATTAATCAATCTTGAGAACTAGTGGGCCATGCTGAAAAGTAATAGATCCCTCTCCGTAAACCACACACAGTGGGTCTTCAGGGTTCGTGAACCAGAGCTGCCTCTGCACGTTTATCACGCAGTGAAGATGACGCAGGAGGCCAGAGTCTCTGGTCTCGTCTCTTGAGTGTTTGCCCTGCAGGGGCCGCCACCTCCCTCTTCTGCCCCGTCTCTCCCCTGCCTCCCTGTTGCCCTCATTTTGTCTTTTTCAATCTATCAAAACAGCAAACATTTAAATTTCTGACTTTCTTGAATAACTAGTAGCTGATTTACAGCTTTCTTTTCACCAACTTTGGATTAATTTCAGGCTTTAGCCAGGTGTGGAGATGTGAGGGAACAGAGTAGGAGTGTCCCAAGAAGTGACATACGAAATTCGCTTTTGAAGACTTTAGAGAGGGGAGGGGAAAGGTCAAACAGGACCTCCGGAGGCTTCTTTCCCACAGTTCCACATCTTTTCTTCCTGAAGAGGGCACTTTTCTGTAAATGTCACAACCTCAAAAAGTTTGTATTTAATTACTAACTGATGTAACTAAATACAGACTTACAGTGGGGTCTCCTATAGTTGTGCCAGAGATCTGAGCTTTTAAATCTTTTATGCTTCAGCATGCTGTGTCCAGCACAGATAGGTCTCTGTCCAGCTAGGGAATGGGGCCCACCAGGGAGAGGGCAGCAGTGTGAAAAAGTTGGCTTCTTCTCTGTTTAGAAAGTCACGTTCTGTTACCTCAGCTCTGTGGGAGTATGGGGGCCAGGCGGATGTGAACAGATTCCCCCCGTGTGTGCTTTTATCATCTTCATCTTTGTCTTTCTCTCCACTCCACCCTTGTTTTAATTGAGTATCTGTGCCTAAATGAGCCTGGCTTATAAGGAAAGCTATTTGATTACTTGGCCCTGGGAGGAAGGCGATCCAGCTCCGGCTTTAACACGAGTGAGCAGTCACTTTCTCTTCCCGAAGTTCCTGGGTTGGTCTTTGAGGGATGGGTGAGCATGGACTGTGCCTGGGGACCACCTCGCTATCAGAACTGCCCTCCCCCTCTGAGTTTCCTGGCCGCACTACCACAGCCGTACCGGTGTCCCCGTCTCAAAGTGTGTGGGCCTCTGCTGCTGACTTGTTCTCTCCCAGTCAGCTCCCCACCAGCAAGGCCCCTCTCCGTCCTCGCCTCTCCTGCCTCCCCAGAGTCTGCCGTCTCACAGCTGTTCTCTTCTTTGGGCAGCAGCTGCCCTGGTTTTCCTCCTACTTTTCTGTTTCTTCTCAGTTTCCTCTGGCGGCTTCCTATTCCATCCCCCTATCCCTCCCACATGTCTTAAATTGTGCCATTCTTCCAGGCTCTCTTGCCCTCTTTTTCCTTTTTTTTTTAAGGATAGACACGGCCTGTAGCACAGGGTCCTTCCCGTAGGAGGGAATGTGCTGAGGGAAACAGACAACTGTCAGTGGTGTCATCCGACTCTTGACCCTTCCTGTCACTACCAGGTCCCCACCGGCTTCCTGTTGACCTTGACCTTCATTTCACAGCCTCTCCCACCTGTCCTCGCCTTCCCTCGGGGCCGCTCCTGTCTGTTTCAGACCCTGGGCCCCACACTGTTACGGTGGCTTTATAACCAGTTTCCCTTTCCCAGCACCTTCCCCTCCTGTGCTCAGGACTGCTCCCTCTTCACTCCGCCTCTCCCTGCTGCCTTGCTCAGAAACCTCTCCTACAGCCCCAAACCCCTGGTGGCAGTCGTTATTTTTTTAGCAGCAGAATCCATTTCCTCAAATGACATCTTGCCCCAAACCCTAATATACGTCAAAACAAGTGAGCAGGACTGTACTAGGTGTCCCACCCAGGACCCTTTTAACCTCTTCCCACCCTCCCCGCCCACCCCCCCCTCCCTAGGAAGTCTGTAAGCTCCAGGAGCACAGTGGAAGTTGTTTCTATCTGATAAGTGCAGCTCAGTTATCACTTCCTCCCAAAAAGGCATTTCTGCTCACCCTAATTAGAAGGTTACTCAGTCCAGAGCGCTTCCTGGCTACCTGTGTAGTGGTGTAGCAGTTGCGTCTGTTATACACCACTCATGCCATTGTGGGCGGGTCGTCTCCTGGCTGGCTGAAGGGTGGCTGCCCTGGGCCTGGAGCCATCCCAGTGATGCAGGACAGTGGCACATTTCCCTGAGGTGGTGGGGGGAGACCAAGCCCTGGACTGAGTGAAGAAGGTCTTTTGGCAGAGAGTGTAGGAAGAATTCAACACATGCCAAAGTTAGAGTCAACAGGAAAGTTTATTAGAGAAGCGGTAACACCCCACAAACAGTTTGGTCTCCTCTCAGAGGCAGAGAGTGAGAGGGACCAAGAAAGACTTGGAAAGACAGTGAGTAGAGACTGGCCCATTGTTCAGGGAATTCAGTTTCTACATCATTCTTTAGTTCCTGTAAGTTATTGTCTAACCCATTTCCTTTGAAATGGACATACAGTGAAGAAGGAGAAGAGTATGTAGGTGAAAAGGTAAGAATATGTAGAGTGAAAAGCCTGCTGGCAGTTCCTAGCCTTTAATCCATAGGTTCCCCATGGTTTTAGCCTTAGGTAAAGACCCCTGGCTCCTTTCCGCTGCACAGGTGTGGAGAATGGGTTGTTATTAATCCAGCAGAAATCGTCCTTTGTTCTGAAGGTGTCCTCCTGGCCTGGCTGCAGGGCTGATCAGCACACTGCAGTCTCTGATTGTGGCTTGATTAACATTTTAATTCTCTTACCTCTTTCCTACCTTACCAGTAGAGCATCTTGTGCAGCTATGGAACAGTCTTTATGGGATGTAGGCAGGCTGGGGCATCCTCAGAATCCAACAGCAAGTTTTGTTGGCATGCCGAAAACTCTGTGCTTGTACATCCAGCTTACTTGCACTGAGCCTAGAGCTTTTATGCCCCAATTTCTGTAATAGCCCTGCTTACATTCTTGTTGCACTCACTGAGGAGCACCTTACTCTGGGCTCTACATTAACATCTTTATTTCTGCCCTGTCTCTTAAAGTGCAGGCTCCAAAGATGGGGAGCTGAGAGTGTGCTTCAGCAGACCAGCCTCGACCCCAGGCAGAAGCACCTCAGGCAGCCCAGAGAGTTTGCCTCCTGCCCATGCTAATTCAAGATAAGGATGGCCACAGGCATCAAAGGGAGTTGGAGCTCTGAATGAATTCCATCCAACACAATTTGGCCACCTCTTCAGTTTGTTAAAGATCAGATTTACATTTGCACTGAGTTCAGGGAGCCCTGGGGAAGAGCTTGTGCTGTCTTCGCTGACAGACTTAATAGAGGCTCCCATCCTACCCAAGCCTTGGCCTCAGCCCTAAGCTAGCAGCCATTTAAGTCTTATATAAAAGTAATGTTAACATTCCAGGACATTGTTTATTAGGACTCCCTCTGGGGGCAATGGCTGGTGGTTAAAGAGCCCATGTGATTGTTGAGTTTTACTGCCTCCCAGTTTCCATCACCCCTCGCATCGCCACAGCTACTCCCCTGGTCCTCCCCCTGCATTCGAGGCCTCGCTGCTTCTGTTCTTGCCTCCTCACCACCAGTTCTCAGTTCAGCTGCCAGACTATCTTATTAAAATGTGATTCGCTGAATCACGTTCAACTCTCTGCTCCAGGGGCTCCTGGCTCCCTCAGACGAAAAGCCAAGCCCTTGAGTGGCCCTCAGGACCCTTGCTACTGTGACACAACTCTCTCCCTTCTCCCTCCTTCCACTCCCTCTCCCCAAAAGACACACACTGACCCTAACCCCCATCACCTCACTGAGAGGCCACATTCATGGACAAGGGCTTAACTAAGATTCCTCAGCACATAGGGGCAAAGCATATCCTAAAGCTGCTGACTAAAAAGCTCTGGTCTTCAGAAGAAACTTCAGTTCATTATGAAGTCAACAGGGTGGATCTTGACCAGCATTTCCTTAAAATGAAATAGAATAGAAAAATGTCAGAGTACGGGTGTTACTACCGGGGCGATATGAAATCCGGCGTCACCCCAGTGGCGTGAGTGGAGGGTGGGTCCTTGGTTCTTCCCCACTGACACAGCAAAGAATTACAGATCAGCGAGATTTAGAAAAAGTAAGATTTATTAAAAGTATGTTTTAGAAGGAGATGAGCCATGCTAAGGAAGGCTGCAGCCCTGTGGAATTTGGTAAGTGAAAAGGTAAAAGATAAAAGACAGAGCACACTCCAAGGGAGGAACCGGTTTTCAGCAAAGAGTTGTAACAGCACGGAAGAGGGAAGGTCTGCATTAGGGCATCATGGGTGGTTACAAAGGTGTTCCTAGGTGATTGGCCCTGGAGGTCATTTTGATTGACATTTGGCTGTTATATAACACTACGCTTCTTACACATGTGCTTACCCAGAACTCAGTCTGTTATATTAGATTCATGAACTTCCAGAAAGAGACACGATATTATAATGATGGTATAATGAGTCTGAGGTTGCGGGCAGGTTAAGGTAGTACCTTCTGTGCAAGCATCAGTGGCTGAGGGCCCTGGAGGTCATTTTGATTGACATTTGGCTGTTATATAACACTACGCTTCTTACACATGTGCTTACCCAGAACTCAGTCTGTTATATTAGATTCATGAACTTCCAGAAAGAGACACGATATTATAATGATGGTATAATGAGTCTGAGGTTGCGGGCAGGTTAAGGTAGTACCTTCTGTGTAAGCATCAGCGGCTGGATTAAAGTCCTTTGTCTCTCAGGTGCAGGAATGATTCTTTAACTACAAATGGGGTGTTCTTTGGACTGTCTCGGGCCTGGGCCGCCATTCCTTTGTTCCCCTGTTGCTCATGTCTGTCTAACCTAACAAGGGGACAAATTATTTTATGAAACTTGTTTCAGGTGTGTATGTGTGTGTGCACGCACACGCGCACGTATGTACGTACGTGTACTGGGTCACAATAAAATGTTTCTTGCCATGGTCTCAGATCACAGAAGTCAGGAACACAGCTCTAGCCTGCTGATCACCATGCTTTTGAAAGGTGACTCAATCTAGTTAAATATCCAGAAATCTCATAGTAAACTCCAGGTGTTCTGTCTGGCTTAAGAGCAGACAGGCACACTTAGTTCCAGGGCTTAGCACTTTCTGTTGTATTTCAAGAAGTCCTGGCCAAAGGTTAAATACTCTTTTTATGTTCACTCACAGGCACCCTTCCCCTCACTGTGCAGCCTGGAAGTAACGAAAGTTTAGCTGCCATCTAGTGTCAGCTCACAGTCTAGACCAGGATCAAGTGAAACTCAGACCTACACTTATAAGCCTCCTGTTCACCTCAGCTAAAATGATACTTTCTCACACGTGCCATGCTTTGTTGCAGGGCTTTTTGCAGATTCAGGCCAATAATTCCTAAACCTTCTTTGGCTGGGGCTAGGGGAAAAGAGTCCCAAACTCTCTAAAATGGTTCTTTTCAGGTGTCCAGTTGTTTGGAGCCATCCACACATTCGATGATGGCAGTGACCTCTGTGTCTACCAGCAGGTAGTGGGGCACAGAGCCTTCTGGGCCCCTTCTTGTACTTTTAGTGCAACCGTACTAATCTCTGATTGTTCGTATTTCATCTCAAGCAAGGGACACAAAAGTGGCCTTGCATGAAATCTGTTTGTATGCTTTTTTTCCTATGCATTCTTAAGCAGTCTTTGGGATTGCGTGACTAGCTGTGTCACTCTTACCTCATCGTTTTTATCTTGTGCTCTGAGTCTTAATAAAAGTCAGATTTTTATAATGAACATAAGAGTGGCTTTTTTTTCTTTGATCTTTAATTAGAGGATATATCATGAAATTTTTCGTTTTTTAACATTTTTGTATTTAGCAAAGTTGCTTACAGATCGAGAGAGGATAAAGGGTTTATATTGTCAGCAAACATGGCAGATGTTGAATTTGGAAATTTTTAGGCGGCTGAGAAGGAATGTGATTTTTGCCTTCAAGTTATTGAAAGACACAGGCTCAAACTCACCCTGTCCGACTATAGATGGCAGACTTAGTACCCATGGGTAGAAGGAGACAGAGGCCAGCCTGAGAGAAGGAAAAGCATCCCAACAACTAAAGAGACTGAGCGGCAGAATAAGTCGCCCACAAAGGGAGTGGGTTCCCGGTCCCTGAGAAGGTTCCAGCAAGTGGTGACTGTCCACCCTGGTGGTAATAGGCACTGAGTTAGCGATACCAGGTGCCTCCAGCTATTAAGGTGTATGAGCTGAGATTCTAGTCTTGGAGGAAGAAAGAAGTTAAAAAATAGTTTTATTTCTTGGAAGGGGCAGAGGGACGAATAGGCAAGGGGACAGGATTTTTTAGGGCAGTGAAACTACTCTGTATAATTCAATAATGGTGGATACATGTCATTCTCATTTGTCCAATAGACAATTGAATGTATAATATAAGAGTGTGAACCCTGATGTCAGCTGTGGACTTTGGGTGATAATGATGTGTCAGTGTAGGTTCATTGATTGTAACAAATATACCACTCTTGTAAGGATGTTGATAGTGTGAGAGGCGATGCAGAGTATGAGGTAAATCTGTAACTTCCTCTCAATTTTGCTGTGAACCTAAAACTCCTTTAAAAAAATACCCAGTCTTTAAAAAAAAAAAGAAGTAATAGTAAAATAAACTTTATTGCATCTAAAAATACACACACACACACACATACACACAGACTTGACTCTCGAACAGCACGGGGGTTAAAGGCAACAACCCCCCACACAGTCAAAACTCCACACAAAACTTCGATTCCCTAAAAACTTAAATTCTAATAGCCTACTGTTGACTGGAACCCTTATTGATAACACAAACAGTTGATTGACATATTTTGCATCTTATATGTATTACACACTGTAAATAAACTAAAGTTAGAGAAAAGAAAATGTTACTAAGAAAATCATAAGGATTTTCAGTATTGATTGAAAAAAATTCGCAAATAGGTGGACCCATGCAGTTCAAACTCATGTCGTTCAAGGGTCAACTGTGTTTAATTTTGAAGAAAATGCAGTATGCTAGAACAATGTCATTTTGTTTGGGGCCTGCTACCGGTGTTTGGGGCAGAAACATTATGACCAGTTGAACTTTTTGATGGAATAATGCGTATTTCTGGTAATGCATATGCTCTGATAAAACAAATTAGTATTTGACTTCCTGTTCTCTGTTTACCTAGGGTCATTGGTTTCCTGGAAGCTATTGTTTGCATAAAATTTGGACAAGATCTCTTCTCTAAGACCCAAATACTCTATGTTGTGCTTTGGCTTCTTTGCGTGGTAAGTCCTTACTTTTTCACTCAAAGAGTTAACTAAATTCTCCATGCTGTCTGTTAAAAAAAAAAAAAAAAACTCTCATGTACCAAGTTTCCTTAGAAATTCATAGACAGGACATTCTGTTTGTAATAACCTGAGATTGGTCACCAGTCCAAAATTCAAAAATAAACACATAGGATCACATGCCATACAAAATGGGTCACCTTGACAGGTTCTGGTCAGATGCCCTCAGCAGTTGCACCGTTCATGCACTTATTTCACTTAAGGGAATTCATCTGCATGTGAAGAATTTCAGGCCTGCCGTGAAGCAACAAGGATAATTACAGTGCCCTGTAACACACTTTACTGTATAAGCATTTATGTACAATATGACAGGCTGTAGTTGATAGGCCATGTGAGATGTTTTTTGAAAGTGATCAGACCGTGCAGTTTCTGCCCTGCCAGCTGCCTTTCTAGGCGAAGCCTGTGTAGGGTAAGCTTCCTCTGTGAAGGGCAGAGCCTGTGGCCTCCAGCCCTGTTGTCCTGGGACTTTTCCTTCGCCTTTCGCAGGGAGTAAGATCTTCCCCAGCTTACACATTTGTTGACTGCCTTTCTTAGTTTGTTTTATTATTTTGGAGAAAAGTCTTATTTTACATTCAAGCTTAGGATCTTTTCCTTACTTGATTCAGAAAATTAATTTGGGCTTTCTTTATAATTACAGAAAATTTCAAACATATTTGAAAGGAGATAAAGTAGATGACCCCTCATGTACCCATTATCCAGTTTCAACAATTACAGCTCACAGCCAGTTTTGTTTCCTTATTTCCTACTCACTATCTCTACCCCAAATTATTTTGAAGCAGACCACCTGTAATATTTCAGGATTTATCTCTAAAAGAAGATAAGAATGTTTTGTTTTTGTTTCATGCAGCCACCATACCATTATCACATGTGAAAAAAAATTAACAGCAATTCCTTAATGCAGTCAAATATCTAATCAGTGTTCAAATTACTGACATTTTCTTACATTTTAACAGTTTATTTGAGTCAGTGCCCACATTTTGCAATTCTTGTCATGCTTTTTAAGTCTCAGTCTATACTTTCCTTCTATGTCTAGCTCTCTCTCTCTCTCTCATACTTTATTTGTTGAAGAAATCAGCTTTCGTCCTGTATATTTCCCCACAGTCTGGATTTTACTGATTTCATCCTGTGCAGTAATTTAACAGATTTCTTTGTCCTCTGTATTTTCTATAAATTGGTAGCTGGATCTAGAAGCTTAATCAGATTCAGTTTTTTTTGTTTTTTTGTTTTTTTGTTTTTTTTGCAAGACTAACCTTTGTATTTTTAAAGTGTTTTTTCGTTTGTTTTTTTGCCTTTCATGGTGCCTATTTTTAGGGTTACTTATTAGCAAAACTAGCTGTGCCAGGGCACCTTGAGCTTGTTCTGTCTTCTTTTATATTGAACAATAAAAGGTAATAAGGATTTCCTTTGTACTTAAACTCCAGGGTTAATGTTCAAATGTATTTTTTCTGTCCTGGTGAGACTAGATATGAGGATTGGTTAAGGGACTGTGTCAGATGTGCCTGGAGATTTTAACCAAGCGCTTCTCACATTGCTCTCTGGCATGTGCCCTTCGGGTGTGTGAACTGTAGCATGACCTACTGCCCTCACCTGGTGCCAGAGGGAACACAGACAGGTGGAGGCAGGTGGGACTGCTGGGACATGGGTAGGTGCCCTTCTCACAACAGCCTGTAGCAGGCTCCCAGCCACCAGCGCACAGCTTTCACTGGGGCATCGGTGGCCAGAACGGTCTTCTCAAGGCCGTGTCCAAGAAGCCCTCTCTGGGCAACCTGCCTGCAGGGACCTCACCAGTCTCTTTAAGTTTGAGACTTTCTCTCTGGTTTACTTATGTGACACTTAGCATACACTTCCTTACGTTTATGACTTGATTTGCCTTTGTGTGATTATGTTATTATTGAGGACATGAACCACATCTGGTCTTCCCGTCGATCTCGCTTTCACTTAGCACGGTCCCTTGTACGTCCGTCATTCCTTCACACTTCCTGAGTGCTTATCAAAGCTGCATCTGATGCTGGACCCCTACAGATACATGATGGTGATGACAAAATTTATTAACGCTTATATGCCAGACACTGTTCCAAACCCTGCTCATGAATGATACATTTGATCTTTACACTTTGTGGGGAGGTACTTTATTAACCTTCTTTTATTAATGAATAAGTAAAGTCACAGAGAGGTTCATTAAGGTGCCCCAGCTTACACAGAGACTAAGTGGCAGAGGCAGGGGTCAAACCCAGACAATCTGGCTGGAGAGCTCCTGCTCCCCTCCACCAAGGGCGGTCCCTCTAGGAGTCTCTACATCCAGGCAATAGAATTATACATGCAAAAGAGCAATGTTAATGGGTGATTAGTATTCAGAAGGACGTGTACATAGAGCTGAAAGAGCCCTGGAGAGAGCACCAGGCGGCATGGGGAGTTGGCAAGGGCCCCTGGAGGTAAATGAGTGAACAGGACTTGGAAGGAGCACAATGAGTGGCTCTCCCATCCCTCAAGTGCCCAGCTAAAAACCTGGGAGGCTGCTTCCTGTCCTTTGTCATTCTTCAAATCAGCAGGTCACCAGATTTCAGTCATTCAACCGTGTGGCCCAGCTCCACCCTCCTCTCCATTCTCACTGCCTTTGCAGCTGTCCAGACACCTGTTCTCCCTCCATCCTGCCCTTCAGATCCATTTTCTACACTGTTGCCGAAGCGATCTTTCAGAATCCAGATCTGAATCTCTTCCCTGCTCAGAATCATTCCCTATTATTGGTGGCTTCAGAGAGCCCAATGATAGAATATTTTTCCCCATCCAAGTTCAGAGTAATTAAGAGAAAGGCAGGATGAGAGGAGGATCTAGAGATCAGAATAGCATCTTTATTACTGAGAATCTGCATCTTTCAATATCAGCTTTAGATGCTTGACAATGAGGGGCTTCCAGATAGTGAACCCCGGAATAGACCTCCAGCCCCAGGAACCAGGCCTCCCTACGTTGTGCTGGTGGCCTGGCACCTGGAGGGAAATGCCCATCTTCCTTCTCTCGGATTCACCAGGAAGATAAGAGTTAGCTATTCCGCAGGGAAGGAGTGAAGGGTAGAGAGAAGCTGGAAAATTATACCAGGAAAACTCCTTCCCTGTAGAAAACAATACCAAGAAGAAGAAGAACCCTGCCACCCACGCGTGCTCTACTCGGCTACCCCAAACTCCTTGGTTACCTCAACGAGCCATCCAGAGTTCTCTTGCCATCACACGGGATGCTTCCTTTGCCTGATCTGAATGCTTTTCTTTCTTCCTCTACCTAGTGAATCTTATGCCAAGACTAAACTTAAATTTATGTCCTCCATGACCTGCAAAGCAGACTAGGAAATACCTTCCTCGGGGACCGATCTCACTTTATACATATTTCTTTGAGTTCTAACTTCAGTGTAATGTAATTTGTAGTGTTTATATCTGTCTCTTCATTCTTATTCACAAAGAGTACATTTTCGTTGTCCTTTTGTCCCCACTGACTCTAGCACAGTGCCTGATGCATGGGAAATACCCCACAGACACATGGAGAATAAAGGAATAAGTTCAAGAGTCAGAGACAGATGTACATGCAGACTGAGAAACACACACGTGCGAAAGCATGAAGCTGTGCCAGGGCCCAGCGTTCTCAGGAAGATCGCAGCATGTTTGGGCAGCGAGAGTGAGGAGAGCGAGTTGGAGGAAGAGGATAGATGTCTGCTCAGGAAGGACTTTGTGTGTCTGTAGCGGGAAACCCAAAAGAGATTTTTCCCTGGGAAATGCTGTGGACGGGAGGAGAGTCTGGAGGGAAAAGGAGTTGGAGGAAGAGTTTAGTCTGAGGGTGTTGCAGGGTCCCAGGTGAGAAATGACTGCCTGAACCAAGGGCTGGATTTGAGAGCTTGTTGAAGAAGTTAGTTCGACACGATGCCGTCCCCTCTCATAGCTGGGAAGGGATGTGAGGGTGACTCCACGGTGTCTAGTTTGTGCCCTTGATGGCTGTCGGGACAAGTAACAGATCAGGGGATATCAGAAGCCCCTTGAAAGGAGATGAAGTTGGTTTGGGGCATTGGGGTTTGCGGGACCCTTAGAACTTACAGCTGAAGTGTCCTTGGAAATTCCGGTCTGTCCAGTAACACTGGATAGACTCGGTCGGTGGTGGAGATGAAAGAGTTGTGTGTAGGGCACTGCTGGAGCCATCGGATGAGTTAGGGGACGTAGCATGGGTAAGAGGAACTCGCTAAGGATGGAATTCTGCAGAGCTGCCACACGTAGAGGCCAGGCTAGGGCTGAGAAACAGCCACTGGAGAGCAGGACCTTGAAGACAAGCAGAATCTTCCAATTGGTATTAGCAGTGACAAGCACCATGGAGGGGGACCTGGCCCGCAGTGAGGCCAGTGAAGGGTCCCCAAAGAAGAAGAATGGAAACAAGGTTCTGGTGCTTTTTCATACTCATGGCCTTTATTAGAGCTCAAGATTGATCTCAAACTCAGGAGTGGGGTGAACTTTATTCAGTAAAGCAGTGTTAAGTTACGCCCCGCCTCCCACACTACTCAGGGCAACAAAGCTTCTAATTATTCCTCTTGCTTGGTAAGAGAATATATCTGGAACTTGAGATTAATGTGGAAGCAAAGATCTGTTATGCTGCTTAATAATCTCTAGCAGCAGTTGTCTGATCAAACCTGGTAAATGGAACGCTCCTTGTTGTGACCTGTTAGTCAAGCAGGTCTCACTCCCTCGCCGGAACATGGTCGTGTACTGCCACGGCTCTCATCTCACATACTTTTCTTTCTTTTTTTTTCTTCCCTTTTCTTTAAACAAAATCTGTACAGTTGCTATTTTAAATTCAGGTCTTGACATTTTAAGTGGGTACTTGCCTAGATTTCCACAGGTGTGATTGCAAACCCCAAATTACAAGCTTTTGTCTCCTGGGACAAATGTGAAATGGGTCTTTTGTACCTAGGTGAAGTGGTAAATTTGGCAGCCACCATAGGCCCTCTGTGTGGCAGTTGTGATGATAAGCTGACCACCTGCCAGTGTCTGGCCTGTCCACCGCAGGGCTGTATGCTGGGCTGGCCTACCCTCCTACGGGTGGGGCTGGGGAAGGAAGAGGAAGAGCCTCACTCGCCTGCCCTCTGGTGGGCAGAATTCACGATGACAGCCAGCCCAGCCCTCACTGCTCTGAGATCTAGTGGAGTGACCGCTCTGGCCAGCCTCCCCAGCCCCACTGCACAGCCACTGACTGGTCTGGGGAGGTGTAACCTGATCTCCCCAACCTCCCCCTCCTTGCGAAACCTAGGATGGCCTGTTTTGCTCTTCATAAAGGACCTAACACAGACGCAGGCTGCCACACAAAAATCCTC
>NW_006439568.1:25134264-25145080 GCF_000325575.1 Pteropus alecto | reverse complement strand
CATGCCATGAAAACAGTACATTTAATGTGGGTGGTGTATGCTAGAAGTCTGAGTATGTACTAGAGTGTGGTCAAGGTCAGAAGTCGTTTTCATTTTCTAATTTTGATATATTTATTCGTTGCCTAATTTTTTCGATGGGGGCTATGAATCCTTTTCCTTTAAATCCCTAATGCATAGACAGATGCATGTGAACTAGTGGTCCTCTGTGTTTCGTGTTATCTCTCCACCATGTTGCTATTCCCACTTCAATGACATGAAAGGAGAAGGCCAGCCTGAGCATCTGGACTCTTTTTTTGACACTTACGATGATGCTGTTCCCCCAGCAGACACTGAGTAAATATCCTTGACTTAAAGGAGCTGGGCCAGAGCTAGACTGGCAGCCACAGTGCTGAGAATTTCCAGCCTTTCGTCCAGACTGGGCCGTGCAGCACAGACGAGCGGGTATTGGCTGTTCCCGTGATGCTTTTCTTTCTTTGGGACTGGATGAGTGGATGGATAGTTGAATGGATAGAGATGTGAGGCTATATAGACAAAGTCAGTACTTATCTCGATAGCTGTCCTTAAACCTTGTATCCAGGAATATCAAGACACCTGTGTTCTGGCTCCAGTTTCGCCATGTACTTGCATGTGTCCTTGAAAGGGCCATTTTGTTTTTTTCTTCTGTGAAGTTGAAATTAATGATCTCTGTGGCGACCCTTTTAGATCTACAGTTATGATTCTTATAAAGAATGAAAAATTTTTTATGCCTATTCCCACGGTTGGCGTATGGCGATAGGTCCTCAATAGGATATACAGTGCAGCAGATAGAGGTTAGACAGTGAGGATGGTGTGGTACAGATGGGTTCCTAAAGCAAGGCATTCTGAAGAAGTTTAGCTTTGGAACAGGCGGTCGTTTTGTTTTGATCGGCATACACTCAGGAAGCTGAGGCCTGGCTGAAGGACCTGGCGGGGAGTCCTCTGTCCTTGCTCCCGTCACATGCTCTCCCTCTCTAGCTTGGTGCTCGGTCTCGGTGGCCAGGAACTTTTCCCCAGCATGTTTTTAGACTTTGGGTTCACATAGAGTCTATTCTGTCCTTAGATTAGAGTATAACTTAGGGTGCGGTGCAGGGCGGGTAGGGATGCTGGTGGGGAAGGAGAGGTTATCTCTGCCCTGTCCCCATGGACCACACCCTTCTCGTTTTACTCAGGGACTTACAAGGCATATTTATTTTTTGTTTACTTTCCTTAAGAAAAACAAAAGCAACCAGAACCAGAGTCAGAGGGGGGTCCCTGAGACTAAAAAGCAGTAAAAAGGCAGTCCCAAGCCAGGCCAGTAGTGGCCAGCTGTGTTCTGCAGCCGACACAGTGGGCGTTTGTCCCGAATGCCCTCCAGCCCCACTGTGACCCCAGACTGAATGAAACTGCTTTTTCATTCAGAAATCCTCTTTCCCACAGAAGCTGACGAACTGAGTCCTTATAATTCTCCCTAGTGATGGAAGGAGAGGATGGGCCGTGAAACCAGAAATTACAGTAGAGAATCCCGTATGTCCTCTTGAGCAGAACCTGCGAAGCCGTTTAGAAAATGCATCCCATTTATCCCACCTCTAAACATGATCTTCTGTTCTGATAGGAGAGTCACAGGTAGAACTCATCATAACTCTTCTTGTCGAAAGCTTTGGGGATGCTCCCCCAACTCATGGGGCTCATCTCTGCCACATCCAGCCATTTTTTGACCAACGTCCTAGGAAAGATGACAGAAACGCATCAAGCTGTCTTGTGTGAATTCCCATTGAAACCCTGAAGTTCTGGGAAACAGAATTTGTGCAACATCATTTATTAAATGTGCTGGTTTTTCTCTTCCAGGCTTTCACCACCTTCCTGTGTCTGTACGGCATGGTGTGGTATGCAGAGCACTATGGTCACCGGGAAAAGGTATGGGAGGGAAGGCAGAGATGGCTTTTATTTAAAGTAATCACATCTGGCTTAGAGCTTTAACTCAGAGCATAGTCACATGGGAATATGCTGGGTCGGCATGTGAGAGCTGGGCTTCAGTCCTCGCCATGTAGAAACTTAACCAGTTCAAAATTCGTTCCCTATCAGTTGCTGTCCATGCTTGTGATTGCCCTGTTCAATAAGTTGCAGTATTTATTCTCTTTTTGTAAGGAGTTTAAAACTTAATTATTTAAACAAAATTGTGGAGAGAGCCCTGGACTAGTTTTTGGAAGGCTGGGTCTTATTCCCGGCCCTTCCAACTTTGCGCAGGCCTCTTCCTGTGCCCCATCCTGGGGCCCCATCGCAAAATGCCTGCCCCGCCCACCTCTTAGTGAACATGAGTATTAAAGTGGAAAATAGATGTGTGCAGGCTTAATATGCTGTAGCAGTCTTGTCAACTGTAATTTTTAAGTAAAAATAACAGCTTCCATCCTTTATTTATACCTCGAGTCTAAGGAACTAAAGTACTTTCTAGAAGGTTTATTCTGCATCCTCCGGAGATAGCCTTGGTTTTGTAACTGAGAACCATAAGCATGAGGAAGTTCTGTCACTTGGTGGTGGTGACCCCCCAGACCAGGAGAGGCAGGGACAGAGCTTCTCACTTGTTTGCCTGCCCCCTGCCTCCTGGGGAGTCCTTGAAATTCCATCACTAAGCCTGCCTTTCTCCCTAGACCTACTCAGAGTGTGAAGATGGCACCTACAGTCCAGATATCTCCTGGCCTCACGGGAAAGGTACAAAAGGTATCTCTCTTGTTCGTTGTTTAAGATTTAACTGGGCCCTCTCCATTCTGAGGCCCAATAAGGAAATTTAGGATCAGTATTTCTCTTCTGTATGATGATAAATGTGTATTTTAAAGGGTCTCAAACCTACTCATCCCATGGCTCCTTTTACTTATTAAGAAACATTCAAAATGTTTTCAGGATCTGCCCAAAACACTTGTTTCGTAAGAAGAGGCCCCATGGACTTCTGCCTTTTCTGAGACAGGAAGACGTCTCCAGCACCCCGATGGGAGTGTTCTCCCTCTTGTCTTTTATGAGTGAAAAGAGTTAGGAGGAATTGTGTGCCAGGAAGAAAAACCTTTTAAAGAGGTGTATTGATTTAATCACATTTATTCAAGAGGCAGACCAGTATGAGAGGGATTTCAGTCACGTAGTTAGGGCTACTGACCTTTCAAGGAGCATTTGGGAAAGACTTGGGGCCACCTGGTTATTTTAAATTAGGCACATGGAATAATGACACTGAGGAGGCTCCACTAGACAGCAGTTTCTTGCCAGTTCTTAGGGGCCGATTGGAAGGCTTAACGAAGGGAGAGAATGAAGACTGCGAGGGACCGTGAATTCTAGCTCATAGAGTTGCTCAGAGACACAGTGGGCTTAGGAAGAGAAAAGCACTAGAGTTGTATGTAAGTTGTTCTCCTGAGTTCTGGGGTCAAGCTTTTTAGAGCTCTCCCTGGGAAAATGCTAGCGTACACTCTGCTGAGTTGCCACTCACCCTCTTTGAGATGGTTTCTTCTGAGTCAAGGAGTGGATCAGCAGCCTGTTTCAGAATGCTGATAGAAGTGGGCGGAGGGCTTCCTCAGAGCACCCTGATCCGTATCCATCTCTTTACGGATCAGTCCTTGTACTTCCGGGCACTTCTGCATTGAAAAGACTAAAAGAAATAATCAGTGGTAGAGATATATTTCGATGAAAGGTAGATAGAATAGTAAAAAAGAAAAGAAAATCTTCGGAGTGATAAAAGAATCTCTTGGACAGTGGAGACCGAAACTGAGAACATTTTTTAGTGACTGTCTTGGGTGGAGGTTTCCTCTGGGGCTGGGGGCTAGATCTGAGTCCACGGTCAGACAACCTCTTGGCTCGGCTGCTTAGGCCAGAGTTTGGCCATGTACTTAACCTAAAAACAAAACCAACCTAAGCCTTACACACCTCTAGCTGGAATGCTCACCCCTCCTCCAGCTCCCCGATGCCTGCTGATTGTTCCACACTCGGCCAATAAAAGAGGTGTTTCTCTGAGCTCCCAAACAAATGATATGGTATGGTAAATGACGTTATCCCTGTAGACTGAACATTTTGAGGGCATGTGACGTCTTCAGTGTGTGGCACCAGCATTGTCTTCATGAGCAGTCAGGGCCTGATTTGTACAAGTGGCCTCCAGGTCAAATGACAGAGGGCATGTGACTCCTTAATTTTGTAAAGTCAAGCAGCCTTTCCAATTTAAGGATTTAGAAACTATGGTGTGTAGCGGGTCAAGGTGTGGAAACCTAAGTAACGCATCCTTTGATCGTGAGCGTAGACTTGACATCAGGTTTTCACTGTCACTTCTTTGTGCTTTGATTTCATTTGTACCCTCTCTTCTGGTTCCCATCACCACGACCGTGATACTTCTTCCACAGTGTGAGTAGAAAAATTCTTCAGGGCCCTCCCAGACTACGCGGAGCCATCGCCCTGCATACCCAGGCACCTGCTGCTCTAGTTCAGTGCTGGGGTTTCTGTGCCTCGTCTTAATTTATTAATGAGGCCACTAGGTGGAGCGCAAGTATCAGTGGAAGAGCCTGTTCTTCGCATGCAGGCCTGGGGCGGCTGGGCAAGGAGAGTCATGAATCTGAGTGAGCCCACAGTGATGGAGGTGTGTTCTGATTCCTTTGGCCAGGTTCTGAAGACAGCCCACCCAAGCATCCAGGCAACAACGAAAGCCATTCTTCCAGAAGAAGGAATCGACATTCCAAGTCAAAAGTCACCAACGGAGTTGGAAAGAAATGAAAGACCCTGGTTAATCAAAGATGTTCCAGAGAGTGCCTAGAACTGAGAGGGAAGCAGGATCGTTTGGACCTCCCTGCTAGGAGGTTAAAAGATCCAGTGCAAACGGAAGAGGAGAGGCTTTGAGGAGGGGTCATTATGTGAAGGTGTCAGTCTCGTTTCCCACAGACCCAGCCACATCAGGCAGGCAATGCCAGGGTCCTTTGCCATTGTGGGGTCTCTTCTAACGTCAGCACTTGGCATGCAGTCACCAGTAGCAGTACAGTGTGTTCGAAGGAAAAGGTAGCTATTTACTCACAGTTGCCAAAAGCAGCTTTGTGCTTGCGTTTATTGTGGATACATGTTAAACATCTTTATTCGGACAGGCCATTAACTGTACGGTTAATGGACTGGTCACCAGTTGTTTTTTTTTTTTTGGGTTTTTTTTTTTTTTTTAATGAATCTGCCTTTCCATTCGATTGGTTTACATTCAGGCCACTTTTCTGTCTTTATTTCATTGTTGTTATTTGTTTTTAAGTTAGAATGCTTAAAAGCCCTCAGAAGCCACTGCTGAAATAGACTTGGGGAATGCTCCCTTCTCTTCCAGAAAAAGAAAGGAGAGAGCTTTTGTGTTACCTCATCCCCTGTTTAGGACCTTAAGCCACAGTGGCTGTAAACCACTTAGGAAAGCTTAGCTACCCACGTAGGACCCTGGGCTTCAGACAAGAACCTTTTCGGTGCCAACCCGAATGTCATTGTCTAGACCGACCCACAGTGCGCAGGAAACCTGCTCGAGAGGCGGCGCACACCGCGGCTTCTCCCCCAGCCAGGTGCCTTTCACACTTCATTTGTGTTCCTTCCATGGTGTGTTGCTGACATTGTCTTTTAGTCCCGTGTGAGGTGCTGGCGAGTATTTACCTTTCACCCATGCCATGCTGTAGAATGTTTACCCTGATGGTTGGTCAGCTCTGATGGCTCCCTGTTTTAAATAAAACAATTCACATTAAAGCCTGTCAAAGATCTGTCTGTAAAGTGCTCATTTCTCTGCATCTTATCAATATTTTCCACTGTTTGTAAGCATCACTATACTTTTCAAGTGACTTTAGGATAATATGAATGTGTTTATATAGTAAGAAGAAAAAAAGAAAATAATATGTATTTTCAAGTGTTTACCGACACATGTCCTATTTCTTAAACTTCCCAAATAATCAGTAAGAACTGAGCAAGACAGCCAGTGTTTTTGCTATGGTCATGGTTACATCAACCTGTTGGCAAGTGACTGGTACCCAGCTGATTGGCTTATAGACATAAACTTGCTGAAAACAATCCTTCTGTTCCCTCATTTCACAGAGCGCAAAGATTTCGATGTCTTTTTTCCCTTTAAGGAAGTTATTAACCACATAACTGTCATGTTTTTCTTTTTCTGCAAAAGAATTCCAGGGCGAAGGGGTTAAATGAATCCTGCAAGCTGGGGTCACTTCTGTGTCCTGGGCCTCTGGCAGTCACTTGGTTGAGAGCCTCGCGGAGTTGCTCCAGCAGCTGATGAGTCGCTGGTGGAAAAAGATGAGCACACGCTCCGCTGGCGACAAGGGGCCACAGCGCCGAGCTGTCAGGTGCTGTGTGAGCAGCAGCCCCATCTCCCCGGGGAGCACTGCAGAGAGGCACAGAGGCAGTGCTTTCATAAACCCACTACTTTTGCAACCCACCAAAGAGGCCTTTTAAAAACATAGGTTCGGTGTAAATGTTCCGTTACTTTGAAACTCGGTGAGTGTGTGCCGATTCTCCCTGCTTTTTGCTTTCCTGAGCGCTGAGTGCCGTGTACCTCCTGTCCTGTCTGCCTCGACTCACTCCCTGCGCCTGGGCCACTTCCGTGGGAGCGTTTGGCCTCGCCACTTAACACTTCTCCGGTGAATAGCTTGGTCTGGCTGATGAAGCACAGCGCTGTTCTCCCAGGCCAGCAGGGAGGGAGGCACCTGTTCAGCATGTGGTAACTGACTGTCCTGCGGGATCTGTGAAAAGCGAAGTGCACATGAGACAGTTTTTCCTCTGTGGCTTTGTCCAAAACGGTCAGGAATGTCCTCAGATACTTTCCACACCCTTCCTTGGAGTTTAAACTTTCTTTTCTTTTTCCCCTCTCAGTAAGAGCTCTTGACTGCAGTGGTTTCCAAACCAGTGCTTTCCATGACTGGCCAGTCCCACAGCTGCCATTCCTCTGAGGAGCTATGCTATGGGTTTGGCCTACTTTTCCCACCCATTTCTATGGAAATGGACCTCACGCTGATGAAAAGAGAATACATGTTTCAGAGTCCTCATTTAATATCAGAAATTATTTGGTTGCAAATTATTTTACTTTACCATCACAAACTGCCCTCTTAAAAGACACCATTATTTTGGATGTAAAGTGCAAAGAACGTTTTATGTATTTTTCTCAGTAGCGTTGCAGTGACTGTTACTTTTCCCTTTTTGTCATTCTTAGTCTTCTCATGGCCTCTCCCTGCCTTCTGTGTCTGTTTTCACCATTCGTCAAAACCTTGCCCCAACTGCTCCCACAGCAATGCGAGGGCATTTCATTGACCCATTCAGCATTTTGATGACAAAAGACATCCTATAAATGCCAGTCTTATTATCACTAGTACAGCTTCTGTAGTGAGCTCACGAGTAAAGTACTCATCCAGGAGAAATAAAATAAAATTCTTTACCAAGTACATGAGGTGCGGACCTGTTTGTCTTCCCTCCGAAGCTGCCGCACGGCTGTCTATTCACTCGTCAAGGCTCAGCTCAGCCATTGGGTTGAACCCAGTTTTATTTATATAGTGCACTTGGTCAGGCCCTTACGGGGAGAGGTTGGGCAGAGAAAGGAAGGCCAGACGCAGGGTGGAAAAGAACCACGGGAAATCTGACAAGCGAGCACTTCAAACGCGGGGTTTAACTTGAATGCTCTTTAACTTCTGCGTGGTGACTGCTGCAGCATTCCTGGGTTCACCATAATGTTCACCAGGTGGGCTTCATGTGTTACCTTCTTGTTATGAACACTACGGACCAACAGGTAGGCTATTGCAATCTTCAAAATATTCCCTATTTATATGATCATAATCGAGAAGTAAGGCAAGCCAAGACTTCTGTTTATCAGTATTTCATTACGAATCCATCTCTTTCGTGTGTGTCTATCACAAGGGTTAGACGTGAGATTCGCTTCTTTGCAGGGGTCAGCATTAGTAACGGCTCAGACCAATGTGCAGCACTGTCTTGTTGCCAGCCCAACAAGATTTAGATTTTTACAACACTTCGTTTTAGCACATTTTATTCTAAACCTGATGCTGCAACTATCACAGGTGACCTGATGTTACAACCATTACAGATAAAGTTTGCAAAAAAAATTGAACTTCCGTATTATCTTTGCTGCAATAAATACAGCTTTTTCGTTTTGCTCTCCTGTGAAGGAATTATTTATGGATCTCTACTAAAGAAGGGAAAAAATAGTTGGGCATGAATTTTTTTAGTTTGTGAGAATGCTGAATTGTAAAAATCTTCCTTGTTTCCCAAGTTTACTAAAGAGAGCCTTTAATCCATTTCAGAAGTTCATCTGTGACTTGGTCCACCCTGACATTCCCTTTCTCGCTTCTGTTGGGTGGATTTTGAAGCTGATTGTCCTATGAGAAGATGTTTGTTGTCATAATCTAAAACTATCAAGGATTTGCAACAGGGCCAGCAGCTCCAAGCCCTCACAGGGCTAAGCTTAGTTTGTACATTGTGATATTCAGGTCGAAAACTGTCCCTGTGCAGCACACATGGCTGGCTGGAGGGGTGGGTGACAGGCAAGCTTCCTGCCTGCACTGCTGGCAACAGGTACTCCTAAGCTCCATATTATTGTCCTCTTGGAGCAGGGAGACTGGTATTGGCAAATCCATCCCCTTGTTATAAACCCAGTGAGGACAGGGACATCATTCAGAAAATACAATGTGTCTGAAAGTTTTGCCTTCACACCTGATGCAGCCAACCGCCCAGCCTCCTTAGCCATTCTGGGCTCATGCTTGCACCTCTTACGCCCCAGGTGTTAACTATTTTTTCTTTGTTATTTGAATGCTCTGAGGGCCTGCGCGTCGCGGGCACGGTATGTTGCGGGCAGGGTATGTTGCGTGATGGCAGGAAGGTTTTCTCTGCCGCGCTTCCTTCCCCTTCACACAGCCTTCCAGGGCCTCAGCAGCCGGTGTTCCGACAGAGGGCGTGGCCCCTTTCTGGATCCTAAGTAAAGGGGACTTGTGGCTTTACAAACCACAGAAAAAGGTTCATTTGCCTTTAAAAGAAAAATAGAAAAATTTGAGACTAAAAAACCAAAATATTGCATTTCATGTCTTAAGTATACACACAATAGACCTAATTATGGCATCGAGTTGCAGGTAGGGTTTATGTGACAATCTGTACAGGAAAATCGGGACTATAAACATTCCCACTCACCTGACAAAGGGCTATTTGGGTTCATTCTCATCAATCCAACTGCATACATTGTGGAGTGATTAGGTGCTGTATTTTACGGGTGTAACCAGGGAAAGGCTTAAGATCTCCAGCTTTCAAAATATTTAAAATCTCCTACCTTCTCTTATCTGGACCAGGAGCATCAGGTGAGTTCGCTAGGGCCATTGCTAACAAATCTTCCAGACAAAGGCATTCGGAGCACTAGGAGCCTCCGAAAGAGCTCTGCCTGGGGCTCTTGGAATCCTCTCCCTCCTCC
Organism: Pteropus alecto; assembly: GCF_000325575.1. Classification (NCBI taxonomy): domain Eukaryota; kingdom Metazoa; phylum Chordata; class Mammalia; order Chiroptera; family Pteropodidae; genus Pteropus; species Pteropus alecto. The sequence continues at coordinate 25,135,644 of NW_006439568.1, read as the reverse complement.
GAGTATTCCTAGCAGCCACATTGGCACTTAGCTGGCTTTTCTGGAGAGCCGATTGCCAGGGTGGCATTACAATTTCCAGGGGAAAGGGCATCCCTGACACAGCTCCCTGACACAGCTCCCCTCCCCATCACGTGTCCAGCGCTGTGTGTGTGTGCTTGAATCCGGTGCGGTTGGCTTGTTACCTCCGTTTTCCAGGGTCTTGAGACTTACGAAGAGTTAAATACTTGAACCAGAGCACGCAGCCACTAGGGGGCGTCAGATCAACCCAGGGCCTGATGCTCTCTCCACCCCAGGCTCCTTGCCTTGATCCTTGTGCAGGTGTCTTATGCCCCTTTATCAGACTGGAGCCTGCAGGAACCCTCCCGCACCTCACTCCCACCCAGCCTCAGCAAATGCACGATGACGAGTCCTTGGGGCGCCCAACCCTTTGTCTCCCCTCCCCCTGGAAGGAGACTCGTGTGACTCAGGTCCAGGTGCTCACTTTGTTAGGGATAGCCAAACTCCACGCACTCTCCAGATGTTGGCCCCAGGTGTGATTTGGTTGCTGGGTGGAAGAAATAACTGGTGTCAGCCTTTGGTGTCTCATGCTCCCTTGAAGCAAAGTCCCATCTCTCCATTTGGGTTCTTTTCCTGATGTTTTGACACATCCTGCAAACTGTCGGAAGGCAATTCCTTCAGCCTGTAAAGCTCCCTCTACCCTCAGGAATCTGATTTACGATCTGGCTAGGCCATAAACGTCTGCTCTTCACTTCTGAAAAGTAACAAAGTATGGGAAAGAATGTAAATTATAAATCCTGAATTCCTATGGTCAGCAATAATGTAATGGCTTGAGTTGTTGGTTTTTAAATATGGTATGCATATGGCTTTAATTTCTAAGGGACTGGGTCCCCCCGCCCCAACCACCATACTTCTACGGAGAACAGATAACAGTGAAATGTCCCGCTGAGATAGTGTTTTTCCAAAATAAGAAATAACATTTTTCTGATGACACACTGGCCAAATAGTTTGAAATGCCACTCCGCAGAGAGTGATGGGACAGTGAATGACTGCGACATTTCCACACTCATCAGCCTGCCGATTTAGTTTCGCTCTACTCCAAACCAACCCCTGGCGTTCTCACTTAACAAGCCCCGCCCCCCCCATTTTAATTTTTGAGGAGGAAGTTTTCCTGTAAGATTTTTAAAATTCTCTTCCTGTCCCTCTTAGCAGTCAAGGTTCTGCTCACTAACTGGGAACAGACTTTTCTCTGATGCTGAAAGCAGTAAGGACGGCCACAAAGTCATCCTAAAGGCCAGAGAGCAGCCCGGGTTTGAATTTTCATTCCAGTGGTGGGTCAGCACCACGTTTAGATTTCACAAGCTGAGCAGAAGCAGCTTCTTG
>NW_006439568.1:25129887-25134203 GCF_000325575.1 Pteropus alecto | reverse complement strand
GAATCCAATGCCTGAGAGTACTGAGCTGGTGTTAGCATTTTTCACTTTAAGCCTAACCTCGCCCAAGTTCAAAATGATGGGTGAAAGCTGAAAAAACACCCAGAGTCTCAAAGTTCCCAAGCTACTGTTATAAGAGCCCAAGTCTGCCAGAGCATCTATTAAAATTGATAGGATTGTGTTTTCCTTTGTGTGGTCAGCAAGTATGCTGACAGTTGGAGCAGCATGCGTGAGAATATGATGCTTAAAATCACAAACATGTACACCCACAGAAATATATAATCTCACAAACACCTATTTACTCCCATACTCACCCTTCATGTGTTCCCGTCATTTTCTTTGGACCACATTTGATTCACAAAATGCCAGGCTCAGCTCGAGCATGGGACTAGCCAGACCACACAGAGGGCATGGAGGAGAGGCCTGTGGTGCTCAAAAAGGTCCGAGTGGATGTATACATTTTGGCCACCTGCATAATGTCAGCTGCAGGTCCATTCTTCAATACTGTGCCACTGCTAGAAGTTTCTATGTATGTACATCTAAATAATTACAACGGAAAGTGAAGATAAGCCCAAAAATGATGACCACAGAAAATGTGTACATCAACGTGATGGTTAATTTTATGTGTCAATCTGACTGGGTTCGAGGATGCCCAGATGGCTACTAAAACATCATTTCTTGGTGTGTCTGTGATGGTGTCTGTGATGACGAGGTTAATAGGTAGACTAAGGCGCAGATGGCCCACATCCATGACATGTGGTGGACATCATCCAGTCCATTGAGGGCCTACATAGGACAAAAAGGTGGAGGAAAAGCAAATTTGTTCTTTGTTTGAGTTGAGACATCCACCTCTCCTTTCCTTAGACATCATTGCTCCTGGTTCTCGGACTTTCAAACTCACAGCAGGACTTACACCACTGGCCTCCAAGGCTAAGGTTTTTGGACTTGGTCTGAATTACACCATCAGCTTTCCTGGTTCTCCAGCTTGTATACAGTGGATTGTAGAATTTCTTGGCCTCTGAAACTGCGTGAGCCAATTTCTATAACAACTTGTATATGTAGGGGATATAAATATATAACAACACGGGTTTGAACTGTGTGCAGGTCCACTTATCCATGGACTTTTGCAATAAATACATGTATTTTCCTAATTTTCTTAACATTTCTTTTCTCTAGCTTACTTTGTCTACTTTGTCATAAAAATACATTATATAATGCATGTAACATAGAAAGTACAAATGTATAATACATATAACATATAAAAATTGACTTTTTGTTACCAAAAGGCTTCTGGTCGATAGTAGGTTATTAGTAGTTAAGTTTTGGGGGAGTCAACAGTTACCTGTGGATTTTCAACTGCATGAGGATTTAGCACACCTAACTCCTGCATGTTATCTATAGATCTATCTATCTATCTATCTATCTATTCATATAGATAGATAGATCTATAGATATCTCCTGTTGGTTCTTTTTCTCCAGAGAATCTTGACTAATACCGCCAGCTTTGTATTTGGACTAAGGTTTATAAGTTAAACTTATAAAGGGAAACGACAAAATCGGAGTTCTTGAGAAGTGAATGCTCCAAAATGTGATTGTTGACATGTAAATTGACTTGTATTGTCATTGGTTTTTCAGACACCATTGCTGTGAACTGCAGAATCACCTTTTAAGTTTAGAACAATGGCGTAAACACAGCTTCTAGTAGGCTGCTGCAGAGTTGGCCAGTATCATGAAATCAGCCCAAATGGATATTAATGGAGTCAACCCAAGGACAAAAACAAAAGTCTAATCATACGCTGGACAAGAATCCCACTTGTTCTATTCCAACCCTTCATTAAAATTGTTGTTTTGTTTTGTTTTGTTTTGTTTTGTTTTGTTTTGTTTTGTTTTGTTTTGTTTTGTAGTTAGTTGCATCTTGTTTAAAAAAATCTAATATCCAGCTGCTCAGGCTAGAACAAGGAAAAAGAATTTTAGGTAAACTAACACTGAGGCTAGCCATGTGCCAGGCACCATTCTTGCTGCCTTCAAGGGATTATTTGATTTATTCCTGAAAAGATCCTCATTGGTGTTGCCCCCACATCACAGGTGGGGAAATGAGAAATTTTAAAAAGTTAAAGACTCGGGTACTCTAATTCCAGAATGCAATTTTATTTTGATCCCTCTGACAGAGGCAGTATCATAAGAACTTTGGCTCAGGTGCCAGAATTCCCCAGTTCAGATCTTGCCCCCACCTCTTACAAGCTATATGACTTGGGGCAAGCTATTTCATTTCTGTGCCTCAGTTTCCTCCTCATTGACATAGGAATGATAATACCCACTTTATAGTGTTGCTGAGATTTAATAAATTTATTCTTTTAAAAGCATCAGTGTCTAGCCTGTCATAAGTGCTCAATAAATATACACTATTGTCATTATAATGCTGACTGCCTCTATAGAGGGAGGGGCCTATTAGGGGGGTGATTGCCATTAACTAACTAGGGGCTAGTGAGGACCTGAACCGGGGCAGCCTTCGGATTGACGGGCTGGAAGGGCCTTATAGAGAGAAGCAGTGGGGGTGGATGCCCATGAGAGAGGAGTCCAGGATCGAGCCCACACTTCTTGGCATCTCATGTATCAGCTTGGTCTGACCCAGCCATGTGTCCAGCATCAGGCCCTGCTTTTTCCCTGCACCCCCACCCTCTCATGCCCCCCGCTTATATTTAGCACTGCGGAGGCCCTGGCTGGTCGCCATGACCCACCACACTTTCAGGCTCCTTGGCATCTTTGGCATGCCCGGAACGTCTGCCCCTGGCATTCTGCTGGGTGAGCTTCACTCATTCTGCAAATCTCAGCTCAAATGCTCCATGCTCTGTGAAACTCCCTGATCTCATGTGCATGGATATGCTCCTTCCCTTGTGTGCTGCAATCACCTCTTGTATAGCAGTTACATCTTGGGTGTCCTCAACTCAGCCCATGCTCTTTGAAGTGTTCATCTCCAATACCTAGCCCACAGCAGGTGGTCAGAAATTGCTCTTTGAATGAGCATATAAGGTTATTTTGTCCTGTTTTAACATTCCAAAGGGTTTGAGGCATAAGACGTGCAAGGCAGTTCCTCTGAGATGGCAGCTCTGGCTCCATTTATTATTTTTTTACCTTTGTAAGAAACCATCAGACAGCCTCACCAGCATTTGGCAGTGTCAGCGTTCTGGATTTTGGTCATTCTAATAGGTGTGTAGTAGTAGCTCATTGTTGTTTCAATTTGTATTCCCCTGATGACATATGATGTGGAGCTGCCTCTACTTCCTCAGCTGGCACTTTTAACTGCCATTGGTTCCACGTCCTGGCATTTCAGAGGGGCTGCCTTGCGTGCTACTTTTCTGTTATGCCTTCACCAATGGTGGAAATTGATAGTGACCTTTTGGAGTGTTAATCATAAAATTATTTTCAAGTCCCTTAAACATCTGTTCTTTGAAGGAGATGACTGAGGACGACTTCTTGATTCTCAGCATCAGGGCTGGGACAGTGTCAGAGGCATCCACTCTCCTCCCTCTGGTGCCTGCTTCGATCATGCCACAGCCGCGAGAATGCTCCGGTTTTCTCCCTTGGATTCATGGTTGTAACTCAGAACTCCAGATGTGGAGCCTTCCATTTGGGGTTCACTATTTTTGAGGTCCTTTCTAAGAAAAATAATATAAAAACACTTATTCTTGAAATTTGATAAAAGCAAATGCCATGTGATTCCCGAAGCTAGGGGACCTCCAGAGGCTTGGAAGAGGCTGAGGCTGGTGAAGAGGACTTGAAAGCATCATCTTCATCAACTTCACAGTAGATCTGCCTCTTCTGGAACCAGTACAACTTACTTCACTTGCTGGGGCCTCAAACAAGTCACACCTCGGATTCTTTCAATTAATTGCTCAAACCCTGAGATGCCATTACCAGCAGGAAGTGTAGCCTTTCCCCCTCCAGACCTGTTTCCACCCCACCCAAGTTCTCTAAGAACATTAGGGATCCGTTCTATGCGTTGAAGTAGCCCCATCAGCCCTAGAGCATTATGATTCAGGTGCTCGACCAGCTGTCCACTCTGCCATAGCACTTTGTGTCAGTCCCCATGCCACAGCAGTCGTGTCCCAGCATGGGCAGCCAGGTAGAAACATGCCTAAAGTCATTCCCACAGCATAACACTGTGCCAGGAAGGTGTCTATTGGACATTCAAGCCTTAAACACAGTCTGCTCCAGACCCAGCTCTCAGCCCTGGCGGAGCCCAGTTCACCAGTCAGGCACCTTCTTCCTTCGCAATGAGTCCTTCCTTGGGGCCTCAGTATCCATCACCTCCAGGGCTA
>NW_006439568.1:25102802-25129866 GCF_000325575.1 Pteropus alecto | reverse complement strand
GCCCCGCACCATCAGGAAAGAGAGATGCTCTCAGCCCTGCCCTGCCCTTTGGCTTCCACGGCTCTGTCACCCCCTGCCTGGAAGAGCTTGCAAGTGGGGATATTGCAAGTGGGTGCCTGGCCAGGTCACAGAGGCAGAAGGCCCTCTGTTTCCATTTTCTGTTTCTTTCTCCACAAGGAGCTAGCTGAATCTGTTTCATCGGGTCTGACAGTTTACAAAGGCAATCCTGCTCCCACATAAGCTGGTTCCTTCTTGGGAAGACTCACAGCCCCTCTGTTTTTCAGATGGTAACAGCAGTGTTCACGGGGGGTCTTTCTGGAGCCATAGCATCTGGGCTGCCAGGGGCTGCGTCTGCTGTGTGTCTAGGGAAGATGTTCTTTCTGTATCTGGCAAGGCCTGTTACTGTTTTAATGAAAAAAAGAGCCCCAAAGGAAAGGCACTTCCATTGGTGGTTTTCCCCAAACTGAAATGATTACCTTTCATCCTGCTAACTTTATCCTGCTGTGGCCAGTTTAGTTTGAGGAACTATTTTTGCTTTGAGTGCAAATGTTCTTCCCTCTCACATCTGCTCACCACAAGCAATGACAGACCATTGAGTAAAACATTTTATCCCCTGAATAAAGCACGTATGTACTTTTAAAAAATGTGTTTCCTCAAGAAAGCCACCCCCCTGTGCAACATCCGCTGTTACCAGGCAAGCGTTTATGTGAATCTGATTTCTCTCTGGGGTTAACTGAGCCCAAAATGAATCACTCACTCAGCTGCAGGGAGAGGCCAGCCTGCCATTCTGCAAGATTACAAGCCCGTAGTCAGCCTACTGGTCTCTTCTGCTGATTGAAGCCAGAAGACTGGACTGTACTAAAACATGGCCGAGGAAATGACACAAAATAGCACATTTTCACCTCCTTTCTGATTCAAAGAGAGTTGCTCCCAGATGATGTCTCTGCAGTCCAGCTTCTGACTCCCAAACCATTCAAGGAGGTTGCGGCCTCCATGGCAAAGAGCCCGCATGACATAATCGTCACCCTGTAGCACACACATTCAGGCAGAGGAAACAAGGAGACAATGTCGCATTTTGAGAGGGACATTGACAAATTGGAGCATTGTCAGAGAATGACCAACATCAGGAGATTCCTGAGAACATGTGGTCTGAGGAGAGAAGTCTGAAAAAAACGGGAATATTGAGATGACCTATAAAAGAGAAGACAAGGGGCACGTTGATAACCGATTTGGGAAGGGAGTGTAGTATAGCAGAACAGAGGTGCATTTGTGCTCAAATCTCTGCTCTAGTACTTCTAGGCTGTGTGGCTTTGGACGAATTTCTTAACATATCTTAGCTTCGGGGCCCTTTAGGTAACCTCCCTGTTTAGTGGGGTTACTGTGGCGTTCCTAGATCCGAGCTGGTGGTCAGTGTGCGCTTCTCTCCCCTTTCTCTGTGTGAAGAAGGGCCATCATAGCGATGAGAAAGGCGATCTGTTTGATGTAGATCAAGGGAGAAACTGGGACCACTGGGAGAATTTCCCTAAGGGAGATAGATTTGGCTGAGGAAAAGTGGGAGCTGTGTGGTCATCAAAATCTGGAAAACAAAAGAACTGGTTCAGCTGCCTTTAAATTGAGAGAACTATCACAGATTCTATAGAAGAGATCTCTGCTTCAGGGGGGGAGATGGGATTTGATGATCCCCGGATCTCTCCCACTCTGAGATTCCATGATTTGGACTCAGCTAGATGGTTTATTGTTCTATCCCATTCATAGTCTAGTCATATATATTCAATTCTCATTAATTTATATTGAAGAGATCCTAATGTGGACTTATTTAAAATTACTCTTCGGCCATTACCTATGTATGAGTTCTCTCTTTTCTACTTCAAGGACCCATTATAGCCTAGTTCAAGGATTCGTCCTCACTTAATAAATGTTGATGGACTGGTAAGAGCGGTATATGTGGTCTAGTAACTACACGTTCACATTCTGGACTCGCATAGGCATGTGTCCCAAATTTGTTTCTAGTTCTTGGCCATGTGACCTTGAGGAAGTTACTATCTGGGCCTTCATTTCCTCATCTGCAAAATAGAGATAGCGATGATAGCTTTACGAGATTAAATGAACAGGATTTTTTAAATCCTCAGTAAAATAGTAAGTGTACAATAAATGTCAAATATCATTATTTTAGTAGTTTCTGTCAGAGTGACAGTTTACATAATAAGAGGCTTAGGGATAACATGGTTCTTCCTGTACCTACTTATTCAAAAATATTTTCTCTTAAACAGTGTTCTTGGTGATCATGCCTCAAAGCTTACTAAGTTTGTTATCCTAGTTTCTTCAGCATTCATGATTGGGGCAAAGAGGAATAAACTGGACATGAAGAAGAATGGAGACATTGAAGTGGGGGTGATGTAGCCTTGGCCAGGAAATCTATGACAAGGCCAGAGCTAGTCCACCTCCTCATGAGGAACATCTGACATGCAGTCAGCTCATGTGGGAGAGACCAGGAGGACTTCCAGCTGTGGCCACTTGGGAAATGGCCCTGCCTCTGGTTGTTGTGTTCTGCAGAAGAGGGAATGTCCAATGGGCAGGCTCTGGGGTCCCGTGAGAATCCCTAGACAGGGCCTGAACCCCGGTTAGTGCCAGTATGCGCCATGGCCTGGACTTAAAGATACTTGACCAGGAAGGGAAGAAAGGAGAGAAGAAAGGAAGGGGAGGAGAATGAAGTAGACAAGCTTTTTAAAAGAGTTTTTTAATTGTTGTAAAAACAAATAAACAAACAAAATGCATAACATAAAATTTACCATCTTAATCATTTTAAGTGTAAAGTTTTGTATAACAGGTCTCCAAAACTTTTTCATCTCGGAAAATTAAAACTCATTAAACAAATCCCCATTTCCCCTTTCCTCTAGCTCCTGAACCACCATTCTGCTTTATGTTTTTATGAGATTAATTAATTTAGATACCTCATATAAATGGAATCATACAGTATTTTTTTTGTGACTGGTTATTTCAATTAGCATAATGTACTCAAGATTCGTTCATGTTGTAGCATGTGATAGGATTTCTTCCTTTTTAAGGGTGAATATTATTTCATTGTGTGTCTGTGTGTGTATCACATTTTGTTTATCCATTCGTCCATTGATGGAAACACTTGGGTTGCTATTGTTAATAATGCTGCTATGAACATAGGTGTACAAATATAGACATGTTTTTACAGGGATACAGAAGTTAAGAGTTTGGAAAGATAGAAGGGGAGATTTGGGAAAATATATTTGGAGAGACAAAGAAGCAAGTTAAAAGCAATTCACGACCAAAAATGGCAGTTTTGAAAGGAGACCAATGAACAGTGGACAGAAAAAGTTGTTAGTCATGGACTGTTGAGTCGTAAAGAACAAAACCCACTCAAACTTGCTCAAAAGAAGAGAGGAGTTTATTATAAGAACACAGAGTTGAGTGTCTCATGGTACCCAAGGTGAGGCCTCAGGAAAGACTAGAAACAGAAACTGGAGTCAAGAACCAAAGGCCCTCTCTTCATCCCTACGGAACCCACGTTCATTCTGTCAACAGCAGGCACTGCTGTTCTAGGCTTTGTGAATACAACTGTAAATAAAACAGACTTTATACTGGGAAAGATGAGTAAAAAACAATTAAACAAACAAGAAATTCCAAATTCCATAAATTGTGTGAAGGAAAAAGCAAGCCCTGTAAGAAAGAACACAATAGGGGCAGGATTGGGGTGGGGCCCGACTTTGCTCCAGATGATCATTGACTGCTCCTCTGAGGAGGCCACGCTGAAGCTGCATTGATGTGACAGCCACATTAAATTCAAGGCAAGGAGGACAGGGTGTTACAAAAGTGAGAGAAGATCGTGAGCCCGGAGGGAGGTGAGTGACGAGGAGTGTAGCAGATGGAAAGAAGTATAAGAGCAGGCACCAGAACACACAGAGTCTTATTGATCACGGAACGGATTTTTTTCTAGCACAAAAGAAACCCATTCACAAATTTTAAACTAGGGAGTGACATTATGAGAGTTACATTTCTAAAAGATCCTTCTGGCAGTCAGGTGGAGAGTGGATCGGAGCGGGGGAAGGATGGGGGTATAAGATCTTACAGACAGTGGTTTAGGCCACAGGGGTGGTAGAGAGAAAGCCAGACTCAAGACATACTTGAGGAGCATGAATGTTCATAACAGCGCTATTCATAATAGTTAAAAGGTGAAAACGACCCAAATGCCTATCAATTGACAAATAGATAAACAAAGGTGGTATATCCATACAGTGGAATATTATTCAGCCATAAAAAGGAATGAAGTACTGATATATGTTACAATGTAGATAAATCTGAAAAACATGCTAAATGAAAGCCCGTCACAAGAAGCCACGAATTTATGATTCTATCACATAAAAGTCCAGAGTAGGAAAATCTATAGAGATATAAAATAAATCAGTGATTGACTCTGACTGGGGGTAAGAAGTGATGGGAGGAGAGGTGATAGCTAAATGTGGCAGCGGGTCGGGGGGCGGATATTGAAGTGATGAAAATGTTCTAAAATTGACCACGATGACGGTTGCATGTTTCTGTGAATGTACTAAAAACCATTGGATTGTGTGCTTTAAATGGGTGAATTGTGTAGTATCTGAATGATAGCTTAATAAAGCTGTTAAAAAAATAACTGCTACTTGGGAGGCAGAACTGACAGGATCTCCTGCTGGCTTGCAGGAGGAGGGTATAGCTGCTCATCTCTATTTGCTCTGTTTCTGCTTCATTCCCTTTCCTCTTTATGGCCAGGCTTTCTCTGTACACAAGGAGAAAGTGGCTATTCTGGGGCTTACTCTACGTTCCATCCAACCCCAGTGCCAAACAATAGAAATCTCTGTAACCCAGTTTCAAATCCCCTGGATGGAGCCTTGTTTGCTCAGCATGGGTTAGTGCCAGGGAAGCAGGGCTGCCTGGTCCTTTAACCAGGCCCACCCCTTACCAGGGCTGTGTAGGATGAGCAATTCCTATCCTCAGAAGTAAGAGGAGTCTGCTTTCAGAATTTTCAGACAGAACCAACATATAATGAGCATCTTCGATGTGCTACATACACGGTCAACTGCTTTCACGTCCCTAATCCTATTTGATCCCTTATCTGTACTGTTTGAAAACATGTGCTGACTAAAGAAAACATACTCAATTGAGTTCAATTTGTGGTGTATGCATAATGTCACAGCAAAACTACAACTGGTAAAATCGTCTACCCCCAGTTTAGGAAAAAGTCTCCTTGAAATGGGATTACCAGCTACAGTATCTGGTTACCAGAGGGAGGTGTTTTCAGTTCACCTAAACACAGGGGTTAGGGTTCCTCTTGGCTAGTGAGCTGCTTTAGCTAACAAAGAGATGTTTCTGAAAAATGCTTTAAAACCAGTCTAGTGGGAAGCGAATGTGTTACAAAAATGATTTGGTTCTTAAACATTAGTAATCTATGAATTCTCTATTTAAAAATCCTCCCTGGCCTGTACTATCTGATATTAACTCTTTAGAAAGAATGATTGTAATGCCACAGGCTGAAGGTGGGGAGCGAGACACAAGGAAAATCCATATTCTTTAACTTAATCCATGTTTGTGGAGTAGGCAGAACCAAATCCAAACCATATTTTCCAAAAAGATTTCCCTAGTTCTTAACTTCATGTGTATTATATAAGAAATCTAATCCACATGTTTCTTACTCATTTACACATAACTCATCAAAGTGTTTCCTCTGAAGAAATATTTGATGTCCAAGAAGACTTTAGAGACTTCCTCTTTTTAACAAGCCTTTGTTCTTAGAAATAAAGAAGCCTGCCGAAGTTGTATATGCAAAGAATAAATGAACTCGAACTTCAGAAAAGTTAAACTTTGGTTTAAGTAGGTTCTGTCTTTGGAAGAAACAACTTTAGAAATGAGCTCTTTTTCTTTAAGAAAATTTTTAGGATGCTTGTGTTTTCATGCCAAAATGATTTGCTCTTCAGCTGTTGGTGGGCACCATTGGTTGATAAAGTCCACCTCCTTAAGGTATCGTGGTCTTCAACTTTTTAGCTAGAAGAGACCTAATTTTGACCTATATCTGATAATTTGTGTCAAATTCAGCCCAGTGGAAGATACATCCTTTTGAGAATCCAGCATGTGTCTTGGAGAGAACAAAATTCCTTATGAAAGTGGTGTCATGGAACCATAAGACCACCTCCCGCCCCTCCCATAAGAATCATGCCAACCCATCTCATAGAAAGTGCACTCGTAACCTCTTCCATCCCCCATTTCCAAAATGTCTTCCTTAATCTGTTAACATTTCTTTTTATCCTTCATTCATGTCACGTTTTATTCACATCTCCTCACATGGCTGCGTCATGGGCTCTGAAGGATGGGAAGAAGCAGAAGACGCTGCTCCTGCTTCTTCATTTCACTGGGAGAAAAAGCTACCTAAGTGAGAAGTTTATCAGATGTGCGTTTTGGTGGGCATTCCAAAACTTCCATGAAGAGAAGGATGGTCAAGGACAGCAGAGCAGGAAAATTTCCCCAGAGCCAGTGGGCCCTGGGGACTGGGAACAACAGCCTGAAAACAGAAGTGTCAAAACCCAGATGAAGACACGAGGTCCTCTGGGCTGGTATCAACTGGACACTTCTTCAAATTGGTGTATTAAAAAAATTTGCCTGATGTTTATTTGGAAGAGATACTTGATGTTTATGTGGAAAAGAACTATTTTAGCTCCCCTCGTGGTCTGTTCTGGAACAATTGCCTTGCTGGAATGACATGAGATATGGGCAAATATTTGGCTTGGTGCCTAGAGAAAAGGAACGGGCCAAAAAAGAGAAAATAGGGTTTACAGAACCAGCATTTGCTTATTTTGTCCTATGTTCTCAGCTAGTGCTGGGTGTCTTACAAGCACATTCTCATTTATTCTCTGTACCAGCACTACAAGGTAAGTGTCGCGATTCCATTTAATAGATGAGGAAGGAGATACATAGAGGCAAACATATTGCCCATGAGCAGCTAATAAAGAGTCAAACTTGGATAGAAACCCAATATGGGGTTAAGATGTCTGTCCTCCCCTGTCAGGGGAGCGAAGATTAGAGTTGGAGAGAGCAGTGAGGAACCACTGAGAACCTGGAGATAAAAGGAAGAAGCGGTGAGCTAAAAACAGGGCATCCGAGCAAGACAATGGGCAAAGAAAGAAGAGGCTTTAGTGAGTCTTCCACATGTGAAGGTCAGGAGTGGAGGGAGAGGAAAAGAAGTTTCTGATTCTGAGAAAACATGGGCAACATTGAATCCTGGATGTCAAGTGAGGGCATGGGAAAGATGCTGAGTCTGTTGTGTTTGAGATTCTGGAAGAATCTGACTATGTTGTAGAATGGTCAGTGCTGAACTGGAGAGCTAGCCTCATACTGAGGTACTGAAGGCCATGGATTGGACCGCCAGGCAAGGACCACCCTGTGTTCCTCACAATACAATATCAGTGATTCTCAGTGAGGCTCTGCTTCCTCTGAGGCAAAGCACTAGAAAATAAAGGGGATCCTTCTGATTGACTCAGAGACTGGAGGATGCTACTGGTCTTCATTAGGCATACAAGGTGTATAGGAATATGAGATGTCCTATAACACATTGGACAGTTATAAACAATGAAAAAGCTCTAGGGTACTCCTGATTTCTAAATATCTTATTGGACATTCATTTAGGTGAAAAATCTATATATAAGTCTCTGAACCTAGAATCTAATTATAGTTTCTTTGTATACATATATTTTACTCCATTTAAATTTATACTTAGTTTCACAAGAATGTAACCATATAAATAAAAAAAAAAATCATACTTTGTTTTGTTGGAACTTGACTGAGTTGTTTCATTTCAGAAAATCACATCTCTGATAGCACTATCACACCTAGAATCTGAGCTGTTACTTTGCATTAAAAGCTAACCATTAATGGTGCATTCAAGCATTTGATTATTTTGTCTTCAAGCACACATGTCTAACCGTTGATTGAAATACATTTTTAACTATAGATTCCTTTCCTTTATCTTTTATGTTACAGTTAGGCCATTATATTGATTTTTTTAAAAAATTATGCATGTAGTTGAGTTATAGTATGTATAACTTCTATTTCAGGAGAGTAAAGAGGGTGTTATAAATTAATCATTATAAGGAGGAATTGAGACTAATGTGATTGAGAACCACTGGCTCTAGACTAGCACCCTCCAAAAGAAATGTAATACAAGCCACAAAAATTGTGTTTTCTAGTAGCCTCCTTAAACAAAATTTAAAGGATGAAATATTGTGCATCCTTGAAAAGGAAAAAAATCCTGTCACATGCTACAGCATGGGTGAATCTCGACATTATGCTAAGTAAAATAAGCTAGTCAGAAAAAGACAAATACTATTAATTTCACTTAATATAAGTCATCTAAAGTAGTCAAATTCTTAGAAACATAAAGTAGAAGGGTGGCTGCCAAATACTGGTGGGAGAAGGAGAAAGGGGGCTGTTATTTGATGGGTAAAGAATTTCAGATTCGCAAGTTGGAAAAATTCTGGAGATCCGTTTGTATCATACAATGTGAATATCCTTAACACCGCTAAACTGTACACTTAAAAATGGTTAAGATGATAACTTTTGTTGTGTGTCTTTTTACCAAAATAAAAAAATTAAAAGGCACAGATACAATTAATTTTAATAATGTATATTTAATCTAACATATCCAAAATGCCCTCATTTCAACATATAATCAATTTATAAAAACTATCGATGACATTATATTTTCTTTTTCTTATAGATTTTTTAAATCTGTGTGTATTTCATACCTAAAGCACCTATCAACCCAAACTAGCCACATTTCTATTGTTCAATAGCCACACGTAGTTAGTGATCACTGTGTTGGACGGCTAAGTTCCAGATAAGAGCTAACATTTGTTGAGCAGACATCCAGTGCCAGGCACTACTGTGAATCCTTCACATAGAATGACTCATTTAACCCTCATAATGACCTTATGAGATAGGCACAATTACTGTCCCGTTTCACATGAGGAACGGAAGCTCAGAGAGCTCGAGTAGCTTGCCTGAGGTCACGCACAGTTGTGTCACCTAGTGGAAAGCTGAACCCAGGCATTCTGGCTCCAGAGCCCTGCCTTAACCACTGTGCCATGGGCGCCTGTGTAGGACCTTCCCCCAGGACTCCTTTTCTGGCTGACTGGGATTCTGCACAGCCCTGGTGGCCTTTCGGCAGCAGGAGCCTGGCTGACCCACCAGGGAGCCGGTTAGGCTTATGTCTGCCTGCCATTCCTGAGAAGCGTGGCAGAGGCACTGGCTTGCCCTTCTAAGAAGCAGAAAGAAACCTGGGCTTGCTTCACAACTCCCTTCAGTGTTCTCTGCTCATCTCTGTATTTCCATTAGGAGAGGTAGTGGGTCTGGGCAAATCAAGACAAAACACAGATGAGATAGAAAGACTGTCCCAACTTGCCACCAGGACCTTGTTAGCGAATTGTCTGCATTCCAATAACTTTTTATCCTGTGTGCTCCCTAGTAAAAACAGATTTCTTCCTTTCCTAGGACTCCCTCAAGATTATACTGACAACTTCCTCATTAATTATCAAATTACGCTTTGTTACATAATGACTACATTTGCTTCCTACCTAGGCACCTCCCCTCATTGATGCAAAGTCTCATGTAAACTAATATGCTTTTAACTTGCTTCATTTCAACGCCTCTGTGGAAGCTACTAATGAGCTGACTTCTTGCTCAGCTGATCTCTCAGCCCTTCCCTGTGCTCTCTGTTAAAGACCAATTTAGCTCTTGTGGTACGGGAGAGGGGAAGCCTCGCCCTTCAAATCGAACGCCTGGCCAGAGCCTTCTTCAGGGATATGTATACTTAAACCCACGACCTTGAGTCATAGCCCCCATGAAAGTGAGACTCCACTTGCTGCTTCCAGAAGCATGAAAATTGCCCCAGAGTGTGGCCACTGGAGAGAAACAGCCTCCTGGTTTGGACTGGGCAGCTTAATGAGTCAGGTAATTATACCCAGATTCCCTTCACAGGGTCCTCTTAATTATTATTTAATAAAGAGATGATTCCAGGCTGTGACCTGCAAGGCTGGCGGCATTATAACCACAGAGCTGGAGAAGTGCCTTCTTCCAACTATCCTCTTCTGCAGGGAGACAGGGCATGTTGAAAGGACCCCTCTACCTTGCTTTTGGAGAATATCATGTGCCAAGCAGCTCCTCTTCCTGGCACTGTCTTCTCTGGGGTGTCAGATGGGTCACTTCACTGGAGTGCTGTGAATCAGGTCAGTCTGTTCCTCTGATTACTTCTGATCTCATTCTGTTGGCCCGGCTGCCTCCTGAAGGCTGCCCACTCATGCCAGGGCCACTGGGAGCAGGAAGAGCTGACAGCTCGCATCATGAGCCTGGCTCCATTCTAAGTGCTCTTGATGCCTGTCTCCTTACATTTTTACATAGATATTATCATCTTTCCTTCCCATTTTACATATCAGGAAACCGAGGCTCATGGGGGTTATGTGCATTGCCCAAGGCCACACAATTAACTTAATGGGGAGAGCTGGGATTTGAACTAACACCTCTCTGACTCCAGAGCCTAGGTACCACACTGCTAGGGGTTAGCTGACCAGGGAGGGAATTATTTGGACTATGGTAGATTATCTAAGGACATCCATTTTCATCAATGTTGACGGTATATCACGCTCTTGGTCCCTGACCAGGGACACACAGTAATTACGACGTCCCTTCCGTATCCCAGCCATATTCATTAGACCAGGGATGGAGCCAGTATCTCCACCAGACCAGTAGGAGGCCTTCCTTGATAATTTGCAAATTGGAATGGAAAAAAGAGGGGCCTTTCCGCCTCCAGTGGTGCAGCTATTTAGGTAGATGTGAGCTCCAAGTGGCCGTGGGTTGTGTTCTAGGATTGTGGAGAAGAGCAAAGAGATAATGTTAACAATACACAGAGAAAGAGAAAAAATTCCAACGGCATTTGAGTCCCTGATTCAAATTCCTGAGGCACAATCCTTGAATTTCCTATAATTCAGCTATGTAAGCCAATAAATTTCCCCTTCTCACCCAAGGTAGTCCTACTTAAGTTTCTATCACTTGTGGTAAAACCATTCTAATATACCATGCTCTGGAATTTGGTCTACTAAGGACAATGGGGGCCCTCTAAAGCGTTTTAATGTGTCCAGTAAAGAGGCGGGAGTGAAGGGGGCATTACAATCAGGAAGACCAGCAAGGGGCCTCTTGCAGTGTGGACTGCAGCAACAGTGCCACAGAGAGATGATGAAGGCTAGAACCAAGGTGGTCAGGGATGAAGTCAGGAGACATTTAGTTGATAAAAGTGTTTAGAATTGGTTATGGATTAAAATTGGAAAGATGATATTGGAGGTGCCCAGTATGATGCTCAAGTGGATGGCGATGTCATTAGCTGAACGGGAATCTCGGGGGAGGTGAGTGGAGAAGCAATAGGTGATAACCTTGGCCATGGATACTTGACTGGTTTCTAGTAGTGTGTGGCTCCTTTAAGCTGACACAATATGTTCTGGCCCCAGGACAAAGGTATACTCTTGCAATCACCTGCTGGTCACAGCCTCAATCCTGACTCACTCATCCTAACCTGTGCCTCATAGCCCTTTCCATCCTGCTCTCAGCAATCTCACTCACCAAGTGGTCATCTTATTTTTGTCCTTGCATTGTCCTGATTTGTCAGAACTGGTAATGTCTTCCTGGTAGAACCTGGGCTCCTTTCCATGGGACTCTGTCCTTCCTGCTGCTCGGCTGAATTGAGCCACCTTGTTTAATTCCCTGCCTGGAGTGGTGGGGAAGGATGGCTAGCACTATTAAAAACAAACAAAAGAATCATGCTGCGGAGAACTGACTCCAGCCAATTTGGCTGCTTATACTCCTTAGGTTCTTTGTGCAGGTTATCTATAGTATACCACAGTTAAGGGGAAGTGAGGATTATAGATTTCCATGGCTGCCCAACTAAGGGGTGTGAGCCAGAGGGGAGAGGAGTTGGGAGGCTTGGGTGAAGGGTTAAAGAAGTACAAATTAGTAGTTGATAGATGGTAACGGGATGGGGAGTACGGCATAGGGAATGCAGTTAGCGTTAATATGATGGCTAGGTGGAGGGCCAGAGGAGAGAAAGAGCAAATAGGGGGATCACTTCATAAACTATAGAAATGTCTAACCAATGTACTATATACTTGAAACTAATAATAAAATTAAATTTTAAAAAAGACACAAATACTTACAGATAAAAGATAAACAAGTTTTTTAAATGCAAAAAAATTTAAAAGCATTTAAGTACTGTAATTTAAAAATACCTCAAATAAATCTTTAATTACTAAAAAAAAAGAGAAAAGAAAGAAAGAAAGGAAGAAAGAAAGAAAAAGGAAGGAAGGAAGAAAGAGAGAGAGAGAGAGAGAGAGAGAGAGAGAGAGAGAGAGAGAGAGAGAGAGAGAGAAAGAAAGAAAGAAAGAAAGACAGAAAGAAAGAAAGAGAAAGAAAGAAAGAAAGAAAGAAAGAAAGAAAGAAAGAAAGAAAGAAAGAAAGAAAGACCTAGACCAAATTCTGCTATACATATAAACATTTACTAACAAGCAGGCACTGTAATAAGGCACAATCTTCTTTTCTAAATTTGATGACATCTTTGCTCTATGTCTGACATACACCTGGCCTGATGAGACAATGTTCTAGTGGCAGAATTCATGTGAACTACTAGTCGGAATTGGACAACAGCCTCATTTGTTAAGTGCGGCACAAACATCAGATGGTGTCTCAGGCTTGGTGAGCTATTATGAAGGATATGAGCCATTGAACTTCCAAAATTCTTACTCTGCTTGTGTAAGCAAGGAGGGCTCGCATCGTATTTCTAGCTATCCACATAGCTTTTGCACCGTTCACTTCACCAATGAAAAATCATTTCTAAACCTATTATTCAAATGAACCAACTCTCTACTGCTATTGGAAGATAAAGGTTGTCAAAGCTCTACCCGGAAATAAACACACACATATATGGTCAACTAATATTTGACAGAGAAGCTAAAAAGACTCAATGCGGAAAAGACAATCTTTTCGAAAATGGTGTTAAGAAAAGTGGATAACTGCAAACAGAAGAATAAAATTAGACCCCTTTCTTTTACTACTCACAAAAATTAAGCCAAAGTACATTAAAGATTTCAACGTAATACCCCAAACTGTAAAACTACTAGAAAGAAACATAGGAAAAACTCTTTAACACTGGTCGTGGCAAAGATTTTTTGAAAACGACATCAAAAGCACAAACAAAAAAGCAAAAATAGACAAGTGGGACAATATCAAAGTAAAAAGCTTTTGTACAACAAAAGAAACAATTAACAAGTTACAAAGGTAACCTATGGAATGAGAGAAAATATTTGCAAAACATCTATCTGATAAAGTTATAATATCCAAAATATATAAGGAACTCATACCACCAAATAGCAAAAAATAAATCCAATTAAAAATGGACAAAAATTTAAATAGGTATTTTTCCAAAGACATGAAAATGGCTAACAGGTACGTGAAAAGATGTTCAACATCAGGGAAATGCAAACCACAATGAGATATCACTTCACACCCATTAGAATGGCTGTTCTCAAAAAGACAAAAGATAAGTGTTGGCAAGGATGTAGAGAAAAGGAAGTTCTTTTATACACCATTGGTGAGAATGCAAATTAGTGCAGCCACTATGGATAACAGTGTGTAAGTTCCTCATAAAATTAAAAATAGGACTACCATATCATCCAGCAATCTCCCTTCTGGGTATATATTCAAATAAAAGGAAATCACTATCTTGGAGTGATATTTGTACTTCCATGTTTATTGCAGCATTATGCATAATAGTCAAGACATGGAAACAATCTATATGTCCATCAGAGGATGAATAAATAAAGAAAATATGATATATATGTATACACACACATACACACGCACACACAATGGAATATTATTTGGTCATAAAAAGAAGAAAATCCAGCCTTTGTGACAACATGGATGAACCTTGAGGGCATTATAAAATAAGTCAGACAGAGAAAGACGAATACTGTATGTTTTCAGTTATATGAGGAATCTGAAAAAGCAGAATTCATAGAAACAGAAAATAGAATATTGGTTGCCAGGGGCTAGAGAGGGGGAGGGGAATAGGGAGATGTTGGTCAAAGGGTACAAACTCCCAAGTATAAGATGAATAAGTTCTAGGGATCTAATGTACATGGTGCTTATAATTAACATTACTGTATTATATACTTTAAATTTGTTAATAAAGTGAATTTAAAATTTTATTACCGCACATACAAAAAATGATAATTATGTGAGGGGATGAGGTGTTAACTAACTTTTATTGCCGTAATCATTTGTAGTATACTTACACAACACACACATATAAGTGTGTGCGTGTACATGTGTATAATCATCATATTGTACACCTTAAAGTTACATATGTTGTAAGTCTACAATATCTCAATAAAGCTAAAAAAAAAGATTGTGAAGCTCTTATTAGAAGCTGCCTCTCTAAGTGTAGACTTCCAATTACAATCTATCAAAACTTAGAAAACACTCTGAAATGTGTATTCCTGATCAGCTGCTAACAAACGACTCCTAGGATATAGATTAAACTAACACATACATCTCTCAGTCAAGGTCGATGTATTTAAAAATAAATTATTTGCAATATAATTTACACCATGTACTTGCCTCAAGATCTTTGCATAAAGCTGTTATCTTCATACAATGTCTTTATCCCCTTCTCACCCATTTGCCTAAGTAACTCTTGTTCAATCTCTAGGTCTTAGAATAGCTGTCACCTCCTCTAGGAAGCCTTCCCTGATCCTCCCCCATCCTCACCAAGTCTGAGTTGAGTGACTTTCTCATATTTTATGTACTCTTGTAGTATTTTGTGCTAATTGTTCATCATTGAGAGTCAGCTGGTCTGTCCTTCTCAGTCCTTTTATCTCTAGTACCAAGCAGAATACCTGGCCATTAGTAGATGCTCAATTTGTTTGTAAAACTGAATTTAACTCAAAAGGGCGACCAATTTTGTTTTCCTTCCTCTCTGCTTCCCATCCATGTATTGGAAAAGGAATCACCAATGATGATTTGTTGGCCAAAGACGGATAATGAATGAGAATGGGGTAAATGAGGCACAGCCCTGGAGAGACCATAAGTTTGAGAATAATTTGGAAGTGATCAAACAGAAACATTTTTAGTCTGCTTTCACTTGAAATGCTCCAAGTCTTCACTGAGTCTACTCTCAGGGTGAGCTCTGGAGCTAGAGTGTCTTTTGTGTTGGCCAATCTCTGAAGTTCATCCTGAAGAGAAGAAAGCAACCAGAAGCCTCATTCAGTCGATGCTCTCCATGAGTCACGATTCCTAGTGGAGTGAAGGTCGGCAAGGCGCTGTCAGCCAGACAGAAAGCCCATCGGGAGGCTGCTGACCTCATTTTGTCCACTGCAGTCCAAATACACAGACTTGGACTTGACATTTGCCAAAGTGCAGCTAAACAAATGATGATAAAACGGTGCTCCACCTATTCAGAGCCACATAAAAGTGGCCAGATGGGGTTTTGAATGTTAGAAAATGGACTCAGCTGAGATAGTTATTTATTCGGAGCTCTTCTTTGCAGCTCTGAACCTGAAATTTTAAATTAGACCAGGCCTATATCTCTTTGAGCATTTGGTCTCATTTAAATAAATAGTGAGGGGGTGGCTCCATAGTGAAGTGGTTAGCACATCTGCTTTATACACAGAAGGTCCTGGGTTCGCGCCCCAGGTGGAGCCATGGACCAGGCCCCGGGTATGCCAGGCGCCGGGGGTGCCAGGCCCTGGGTGCGTCAGGCACGCCGCGAGCATGTGGAAGGAGACGCCCCACCTTCAGAGATCCAGTTCTTAAGAGGAAACAGCAACATCCATAGGTCAGGGTTGAAAGTGAAGGGGGAGGATTAAAGAGGGGGAAAATAATAAATAAACAAATAAATAAATAAATAGTGAAGGAGAGAGGATGATGTAAAATATACACATTCATCATAATGCATAAAGTTTATGCTTTTTTGCATGATGTAGAGAATACTATGAGCAAATGATTGCTGATCCCAGAAGTGCCAGGAAAGGAACCAGAGGCTGGGGAGGGGCCTGTTTCTCTTCTGCACCTTTAACCACAGCTTCAACAGCACAAAGTCATGCCAGAATCAGCATTCTGAGCAGAAAATTCTATAATACAGAGCTGAAAATCATAATTCTAGGAAATTGATTGAGTAGTAGCCACTAAGAATCACGGGGCCTGCCTCCAGGTAGAACTGGACAGGTGTGTACGGCCTGGAGCTTGTTAGTCTTCCTTGTGGGGAACAGGAGTCTTCTGAAGAGCTTTTAGAAAAAGGTTCTTCAAATGAAGGTCACTCTGTGAATAAAGTCTGGCGGGTTTGTATTCTTTGCTCTGGTCAATAGCAAAGATGGTCAGAGATGATGAAGGGTTTCCAAGCACATATCCAAAATACTTGGGGGGCCATATGTGTCCCAGAATTCAGAATTTTTCAGAATTTGGAAAAGTCACTCAGTAGCTGACACCTCAGTAAATCATCCCATGAACACTTTGCAGGAACATGTGACTATCCATCCCAAGTGAGGCCACAAAGATGGTGAAGAGCTCACATCTATTCAGTAAGGTTTTGCCACTGAATAAATTATGAAAAACTTTTGGTTTTTGGAGCTATCTGAATCAGAATTTTTGAACAAGAGATCATGGACCTGTAATAACATTTTCCTGAAGGGCTGCTGCCTAGCTCAGCTTTCTTGAGAAGAGAGGCTCCCATTCTACTACCCTATTTAAGGAGCCACAAAAATCAGCACATAGCTGCAGGCTTGGAATCCTGACACCCTTCAGGTGAACCAGCAGCAGCCCTGTCACGCTTCCATTTCCTTCCCAGAAATTTTATGACTGTGTTTTCAGTTTTTCTTTCTCTCCGCATTCTGCTTAAGGCTGTGTCGGCCTCATTACTCCTGCTGATACCCATAATTGTGAAACAAGACAGAATAATGGCTAAGGGCTAAGACTCTGTGGGTCAGATGAAGCTTGGTTTAAATCCTACCTCTGGCACTCTTTAGCCATTTGTTGGATTCTGGGTTGCTGCTTAACCACTCTGAACCTCAGCTTGTTACACAGCCATAAACCCTCTTGCTGGGATATCATAATAATTAATGAGACTATGAAAGTGCTGACATTTGTGCTTGCTCTGTACCAAGCACGTATTTAGAGTTCTATATGAAAGGTTATTTTATACAATTCTTATTTGATAGATGAAAAAACTGAGGCTTTGAAAGCTTAAGTAACTGGGGCCAGATTGCTATCAAATGGGGAAACTGGCATTCAACACTAAGTATTCAACTCCTGATATTCTTCACTACTTGGCTATAATGGCTCGTTAGATGGTAGGTGAAACATTTTGCACAGTTTCTGAAACAGAGTGAGCTCTCAATATATGATAACTATGATGTCATAGCAATGACGATGATGATGATGATGATGATGATGATGATAATGATAATAAAAGAGGACCAACTTTAAAACAAGCAGAATCTGGAGGAAGACCATAAGTGACTTGGTTGTCACTTTACTCATGTGCTGCTTTTGATCTGACAGCCTAGAGATAATCCCCACAGCTCTGCCAAGTCTAGCTGGCTCAGAGATTTTTGAAATGTCACCAATCCATCTTCCATGCCCTCTAGCTCAGTGGAACAGCAGCACTACCGTCTTAGGTCAGGTTCCTTGGAAAACAGACTCACAGGCAGAGAGTTTTTTGGCAAATGCTCTAGGAATCAACATCTATGGGAGTCAAAGGAAGTAAGATTAAACAGAAGGAAGACCTGCACTGTGATGCAGTCCCAACAAAGGCCTCAGTCTGCCCCACAGGTAGCACTGGGCTAAGATGGTCTGTGGTGGGCAGAAATCTAAGGTATACATGCCTTGCATAATTCCTTTACCTTGAGTGCAGGCAGAAGCTGTGAATATGATGGGCTATCATGCCCACAGTTAGGTTACTAATCAATTGACTTGGAGTTAATATAAGAGGAGATAATCTGAGTTGGTCTGACCTAATCAGGTGAGCCCCTAAGTGGACTTGGGCCCTTCCAGAAAGTGAGATGCTAAGCATAAGAGGGAATACATGGCAGGAAGCTACAGGTAGGCTCCAGAAAGCTGACAATGGTCCCTGATCCACAATAAGGAAATAGGAACACAGTTATAGAACTAAATTCTATAGCGCAAGGAATTGAATTCTGTCAACACCTGAATGAACTTGGAAGAAGACCCCAAGCCTCAGATGAGACCACAGCCCTGGCTAGCATCTTGGTTTCACGCTAGTGAGACCTGAGCGGAGGAATGCAGTTGTGCCATGCCTGGACTTTTGACCTACATAACTGTAAGACAATAAAGGGATGTGGTTTTTAAATTAAACCTTTTATTTTGAGATAACTGTAGATTCAAATGCAGTTGTAAGAAACAATACAGAGAATCCTCTGTACCTTTTACCCATGTCCCCCAATGGTAACATCTTACAAAACTATTGCTCAAGATCAGAACTGGAATATTGACGTTGAGACAGACAAGACACAGAGCAGTTTCGTCACAGCAAGGGTCTCTCCTGCTGTCCTTTTATAGCCATGCCCCTTGCCTCCCGCATCTCCTTCCTCCACTCATTTTTAATTCCTGGCAACCACTAATCCTTCTCCATTTCTATAATTTTGTCATTTCAAGAATGTTACATCAATGCAGTAAGATTTTGGGACTGGATTTTTTTTTTACTCAGCATAATGCCCTGGAGATTGATCCAAATTGTTATGTGCATCAATAGTTCATTCCTTTTTATTGCTGAGAAGTATTCCATGAAATGAATGTACCCCAGTGTGTTTAGCCAGTCACCTGTGGAAGGACATCTGAGTTGTTTACAGTTTTTGGCTACTACAAAAAGCTGCTTTGAACATTTATGGACAACTTTTTGCATGAGCATGTTTCTATGACTTGGTGATAAATACCTAGGATTGCAACTCTGAGCCATGGGGCAGTTGCATTTTTAATTATTTAAGAAACTGCTCAACTTTTCCAAAGTGGCTATACCATTTTATATTCCCAACAGCAATGTATGAATGATCAAGTTTAATGCCATCACTATTTTTTATTTTAGACTTTCTAATAGATGTGTAGAGATAACTCATATGTAGTTTTAATTTCCATTTCTCTAATGGCTAATGATATTGAACATCTTTTCATGTGCTTATTTGCCATCTGTCTATCCTCTTTGGAAAAATATTTCTTTATGCCTTTTTCCAATTTTCTAATTGGATTTTTTTTTAATTTTTACTGTTGAATTTTGAGAGACCTTTATGAATTCTTCATACTGGTCCTTTGCCAGGTATACGGTTTGTAAATATTTTCTCATAGTCCGAAGATTGTCCTTTCATTCTCATAACAGAATATTTTGAAAGCAAAATTTTAAATTTTGACGAAATTCAATTATTCAATTTTTTTTCTTTTATGGATCATGCTTTTTGGTGGCAAATCCAAGAACCCGTTGCCTAACCTTTGATCCCAAAGAGTTTCTTTAATATTTTCTTTTCTAAAAGTTTCATAGTTTAAAATTTTTCATTTAAACCCATGATCCTTTTGAGTTAATTTTTTATAAGATGTGAATTTAAGTTAAGGTTCATTGAAATAGGTAGACTTCCCCCATCAGCCTGTTTTTATATCTTTGTAAAAATTCAGTTGGGCATATTTGTGTAGATCTATTTCCAAATAGATTCTCTACTCTGGTCCATTGATCGATGTTTCTATTGCTCTGTAAACACCATAACTCTACAAGTTGTCTTGAAATCAGGTGGACTGGTTCCTCCCATTGTATTCTTCTTTCACAAAATTATTTAGCGATTTTGGTTTCTAAATTCACTTATTAGTTCTAGGATTTGGGTTAGTTTTGTTTGTTTGTTTGTTTGTTTGTTTGCTTCCTTGCTTGTTTGTTTTGTAGATTCCATGAGATTTACTACATAGATAATTATGTCATATGCAAAGAGAAACAGTTTTATTTCTTCCTTACTGATCTGCATGCCTTTTGTTTCCTTTTTGTGTCTTGTTCAGTTGGTCAGAACTTTTCATACATGTTGAATAAGAGTGGTGAGAGTAGACATCCCAACCTTAGGGAAAAACATTCAGCCTCTCACTATTAAGTATATTAGCTGTAGGCTTTTGGTAGATACTCTTGAATAAGTTGAGAAACTTTCCATAAATCTATTTTTTGTGAGGATATTTATCATGAATACACTTTAAATTTTGTTAAATGCCTTTTTAAACACCAATTGATAAGATCATGTGATTTTTCTTCTTCAGCTATTAATATGGTGAATTACATCAACTGATTTTCAAATGTTGAACTAGCCTTGCATTCTTTAAATAAACCTCCATTGGGAGAGAGAGAAGGACCACTGGGGAGTTCTTTGTTGAATTGTAAGCCACCCAAGAAAGAATACGAGTTCACCAGGAAGGCAAGGAGGAAAAGAATGTATGGGGTGAGGCAAAACAGTTACAAAGCCACTAAGGCATGAAACTGGCTTCTTTGAAAAAAAAATGCGAACATTTCAGGATGGCTGGAGTGTTGACTCCAAGAGGGAGAGTGGTAGGAGATGAGGCTAAGATATAGGCAAGGCAGAGCTCCAAGAGTTTGTATGCCGTGCTCTGGACATTGGCTTTTCACTTGAAGGTGATGGAAACCACTGTGAGTCTAGACATAGGGAATGATCCAGTAAAGTTTGCCTTTTTGAAACACAATGAGAAGGGAACTGGAAGACTGAGCCCAGAGAAGGGGAACCAATAGAGACAATACAGGAAGAGCCTTGGAAAGGAAGAATGAAATCCTGCATTACCACTCATTATCTACCTTCTTCAAATGCTTCGCCTCTGAGCCCCCTTACTTTACACAAACTGACAACCTAGCCTCCTCACTCACCATTCTACCACTTACACAAGGTCATCTCAAATTCTTCTTTCTCTTGTCTTCCACATCCAATCTGTTGGCTCACCCTGTTGGTAGAGACTTTGTGTTCTCATTGTCTTGTCCCTTTGGTCTACTCACTGCCACTGACTCAGCGAATGCGGAATATTCATATTCTCCTCACTGGCCTCCTACTTCTGCGTTTTCTCCACCTCTGATCCATTCTCCATTTTTGTCCCTGCTTTCATCTTGGAAACTCCTTGCTCTAATCAAATAATTTCCACTTCTCTACAAAAAGTTCAGAAAGGGTCTGCTTGGTCTGAATCAAATGGAACAGCCTCCTGATGCCTTTGGGCATGGGTCTTAGAGAAACTGCTTTGGGAATTCTTTGAGAGAAATCTCATGTAAATTGTCAGGGTGCCCCCAGTGCAAGGGCAGCCATCTAGAAGCCAGAGCTTTAGAAGAGATAACTTCCCTTCAGTATTATGCCTGCTCTTCACCTAACCTCTGCCCATTTCTCCTTGTGGCCATTCTCTGAAACAGACTAATTCAGGACAGGCACATAGGGGCACTCAATATGCACTCGCTGAATTGAATTGAATTGAATGTGGCTCAACCACGTAATTGCTTTATTATTATCATCATCATCATCATTTTCTATTCTGCATTTCCAGGACTTTCTTCTTTCTCCTACTTACTCCACTATTAGAAAACCCCTCTCCTCTCCTTGTTTTACTGTGCTTGTCCTCGAATTTACATGAGGCAGGAGATCTGGCTGTCCTATGCCACTCAGGACCCCTGGACACCGAGTCTATGCACCAGAGTGGTCCTGCCAGGCTTTTGGGACATTTCTTGCTCTGGATTGTAACAATCTTGGGGGCAGAGATGAAGCTGTGATGAGGGTGAGGGGCATGACACTACAGTCCCTGCTTGTCCAGAGACAGAGGAGTATTTATTTAGTAAATGAAGGCTAATATTTAATTAGATGTGAAGCCTTCAGGAAGTCATGCTAAGAACACAAACTGACATCATGGCCTTCAAGTTCCCTAATCCAGTCTTTCATCACCACAACCCCCACTACACACCTGAATGCCAAAGACTGAATTATTTACCTTGCTTTATTATCTTCCTTTCAGATCTGCTCCCTAAGCCTCCCTAAGCTCCTTTTATGTCACTGCACAGCCTAGGCATCCACTCTCAGCATTATCTTTACCTGACTCCTTCTTCTTCTCCTCTTCTAGTCCCAGGCTGTTTGTTCAAACTCATTATATCTCTATTTATAGTAGCCATTAAGGAATTCCTCTCCAACCCCAACCTTGTCTGCCTTTGTGTATTATCTGTTCACCTCTTGACCATGATGACCTCCTGGCCTTGGATCCTCCTGCCTAACATGTCAGGAACAGTGGTGGAGGTGTTAGCGGTGAAAGGAGTGACTTCAGGGTCATCCTAGGGAGTTGCGGAGGTGTGCTGGATGCTTGGTTGAAATGAGAGGCTTTTAGAGTAAAGGTTTCTAAGAATCACCTTGGGGAGGGAATGGAAAGATACAACGGTAGATCACAAATTTCTCTTTGCCAAGAATTCAGCTCCCATATGACCCTATAAAAATTACACTTCTAGTAATATAACACCTAGTCCTCCAAGGTTGGCAGTGGAAGAAGAGCTCTATGTGGATAAGGTGTTTGGATCTCACGGCCCTGACTGCTAGAGGATAGCTGTCTCTTTGATCTTCCTGTCCAAGCCTTCCCCATAATTCTACTCTCCATGTCCAGTCCACCCAATGAGACCATGTTGGAGAATAGATAATGCTGAACTAGAGCACTTGCACCCTGTACAGCCTGAGATGCAGTTATAAGCCTGTCTTCCCTAAACCGTATCTGTGTCAATCATCACTATATTCTATATCAGAGCTCAGCGACTGCCACAGGATACATGCTCAATAAATATTTATTGAATGAGTGAATGAATGAATTTTGCTTAAGGCTCAGGGATAGCCAAAGACAAAACAGACCCAGAAAACTAGTTGTAACTAAGGAATCAGGCTTACACAGTATAACTCACTCATCTCCAGCTTGTGTTCCTCTCCAGGGCCTCCCTGCCCAGCTCCGAGCATATTTCCACATCTTTCCTTTTCATCTGGTATACCCTAGCATAGCTTGACTTCTCAAGACAGACCCACAGGGCAAGAGGGAGACAGGAGATTCCTCCCTTGGTGGTCTTAATTTACTCTGTGAGGTTCTGGATTCCTGTATAAAGGAATACATCTTCCCTGAATGATAGGTTCTGGGAATGTACACCTCTTTAGGGGTCTGTACTTATTCTAAGTCAGGAGGAAGGATAGCTTTCATTTTCCTTCTCAATGCCCATTAGTTTCTCCTGAAGTATTCTATTGAGAATTAGCAAGAAAGAGGAGGTGATCAATTCACAGAGTCTACCATGGGTGTGGTGAGGAAAGATAGCATTTATGGGGGACATTCATTTGCCTATGGCCTAAGCAGGACAACCTGTCTTTATGCAACAAAAAAAGTCTAAGATCCACACTTAGAAAGATTTATTTCATGCTTGTCCTTTTATGGGTTTAAGGTTTCCCTTAGAGAGTGGGAAATTTTAATAATTTGTATCAGCTTCTGATGTGATTTATTTTCTTCTGAGGTATACCTCAGAAGCTGAAGAAAGCAACTGCAACAGGATGATATTTCTTAAACTCAAGTCAGTCATTTTTTTTTTTTAATTTTAGAATATTATTAAAAGCCTTAATGGGATGCTGTCCCCTTTGTCAAGCAGCATTCCCAGGCTTTGGCAATGGTGATGGATAAACCAGGGACAGTCCAGATGTTCCCTTCCTGCCTTCTGTCTCACCTGGGTCTGAAACATACCTTCCAACAGCCCCCAAAGGGGGGTTGGCTCAGCATTCACACCAGGACTCTCTATATTAGAGCTTTTGATAGGAAACCAAGAAGGCTCTTCAGAGCACCTTGAGGGCAGTGGGTGATGGTAGCTAGGGAAGAGCCCGGATTCTGTGTTTGAACCAACATGGGAATGTTTAGCAAAAGAGGCGGAAAATAATATTATCTACTTTGCCTCGCCATTCCCTGACAGTGGGCTGAAGACCCAGAAGGAAAACAATAAAATGCCACAGAGAGCTGGAACAGAAGGTGGGAGGATGGCAGTGCAGAGTGAGGGGAAGGAGACACTGACGGAGCGAGACGGGAGAGGTGGCAGAGACTGGGTATTTATGTCCAGGGAAGTAGAATATTGTCTTCGGATGTTCATATTACCCTGTGATTTTCTTCCTGTATTTTTCCATAACTCTGAGACAAAACACGTGCATGTGACATGTCTAAAACTGTGACAAGTTTAAAGCAATTGTTTAAAAACTGTCAGAAACAGGAGCAGATAGTCAGGCTTCCGACTTTTAGACATGGAAAGAGATTTCTCTCTGACTCAATGATGTGACCAGTTCATGGAATCAAAGCAAGCATCAATGCATTACCTTGCTCAAAATGTCTTAGCTCATCTTCCTACATTCTCGGTTATTTCTTAAATATAGGAGTGTTTAATCTTTCACTTTCTCAATGGGCGCATATCTTACTTGAAAGTAAAGAACATCATCCTGTTTGATGGGCAAAGATTGAATATCTATAAAGTGTTTATTTTCTTACTGTTTAAAAAAATGTTTTACTAGAAAGTAAACAGATATAAATGTCAATGGATGATTTAAGAAATGCACTGATAATGAACTGGGAAAAGAAAAATTATTCTGCAACCTGAGTCATCCCACTAATGTTTGAGAGAAAAGAATATTGTTTTTCACTCTCTCCTTTGACCTTCTTATTCAATAATTAGGGATGACAATAGCAGTATATAATATTTACAGTGACCATGCAGCTTATTATCCAAACTAGACCTTTTTGAGAGTAAAAGCGAGTACCAATAATCACTATTACTCCAGGACAATAGGCTTATACTGTGATATATAATCACCCTAATAATGGTGGAAAGAGCATGGATACTTGAGTCAGGCTCATACTTCAATCCTAGTTTCTCAAATACTTACTCATCATGAGAGTGCAGACATGCTACTTCACCTCCAAAGCCCCACTTTGCTCATTTGATATTAATAGTTACCTTGCAAGACCATTATGACAATTAAATATGATAGTATATGTGAAATCACCTAGCAAGGCACAAGGCTGGCATTTTAAATACATCCATAGTCTTTGCTTTACAGCAATATGCCAGGATTTGTGAGTTCATTTATTAATTTAATCGTGTACCCATGAGTGAATTGAACAAACATTCATTGAATAGAAAGGGGTCTCAATTGAAGCAGTACTTCTCCATAGGGGACGTTTTCAAATTTGTGGCTGTGTATTTAGTTATCACAATGATTGGGAGTACTATTGGCATTTAGTACAAGAGTACCAGGGATGCTAGACATCCTGCAATATACAGAAGACCTCTGCACATGAAGAATAGTCCTTCATCCTTTATGGCCTCCTACCATCTCACTGAACATTCATGGAAATTGAAAAAAAAACAAACTTCATAATGATCTGAGGCTAGAGACTAATTTTTATTTTACACATAAACACAAAGCGTTTTTTGCAGAATTCTAACATGCACGGGATTTTCCAGGAATGTATCAGCTGTGCAAATTAAAGGAAGCCTGTACTTTGTTCAGAATTTTACCAAGAATTGCTCACCATTCAAGAATTTTCCTTACTAGCAGCAATATCACTGTTGGATAGTAATGGCAAAATGGGGAATGATATGTTAGTTACTAATACAACACATCTTAAACTATATGTAAGGGCTTCACAGGCAGATGATTTTTCATAAGAAATAAGCATCTGACTCTTGTGTCTGATATTATGGCCATGCCTAAGGCTTTACATAATAAAAGTCATGTTATTTTCTTATAAAATGTTTTTCCTTTATTTCTTATTTTTGACAGAGTATTGAATTTGTGGCAGAAACTGTAAGATACTCACCAAAAGTCATGTTCTCCTCTCTCTCATGGGCCCCCAACTAGATTCAATTTCCCAGCCACCCTTGAAGTTAGTTGTGGTCATGTGACTAAGTCCTAGCCAATGGCACCTGAGAAGACATGGCACCACTTTCAGGCCTGGTCCACAAAAACCTCCCCCACACACCCCGCTATGTCCATTTCTCCTCCAACAATTTGCTTATTTGCCCAGTCCTACAATAGGAGCCAGGAATAAATTTCTATTGTGTTTAAACCATTAAATATAGGGCCTATTTGTTCTAGTAGTTAGCGTACCCTAACTAATACAATATGGTCTTCTTTTTAAAATATTCACATGTGAATTTCATTTTAAGATAGTAAAGAAGACATTATAAAATACTAACTATAAAAGGGGCCTTAGTTTTGATAGGTTTAAGAACTTCTGGTCTACATGTGTAAGGTTTTGTAAGGACTATAAAGAAGAATGGCACATGGTCTGTAGTACAAGTTTATAGCAGTGTGTACAACTACTCCAACACACACATGTACACAGAGTTAATTGTTAATTCAAGGCAGTGTGTAATAAAAACAATTGAGATGAAGAGACTGGTGGCCGCCAAACATTTTTAATTTCACAACTACATTATGTATATATGCATATATGTCATAGAATGCAAGACACTATCAATTTATCAATTGCATGTTTTATCATTATTTTATGCCATATGAAGAAAGAAAAATATGATGGCCAATTATATTGAGACATAAGGCTTTTGTTATTTTTGTATTTATATATTTTTTAATTTTATTTTTATTTTTTAATTTAATTAATTAATTAATTAATTAAATTGAGAAATAATTTAAATTTTTTTCCCTTGTCCATCTCCCTCTTCCCCTCTACCCTCTGGTAAACACTAGTCCATTGTCCATGTCCACGAGTCTCTGTTTGATTGTCATGTTTGTTTGTTGCTTTTAGATTTATATCCCACATATGGGTGATAGCATGTAGTTTTCAATTTTTTCTGTCTGCCTTATTTCACTTAGCATGATTATCTCAAGATCCATCCATGTTGTTGCAAATGGCAGTATTTCATCTCTTCTTATAGATGAGT
>NW_006439568.1:25098405-25101902 GCF_000325575.1 Pteropus alecto | reverse complement strand
CGTCTAGACTCTCAATTCGTTTCCACTGGGCCGTGTGTCTGTTTTGCTGCCAATATCATGCCGTTTTGATTACTGTCACTTTGTAGTAAAATTTGAAGTCAGGCAGAGTGATGCCTCCAGCTTCATTCTTTTTCTCAGGATGGCTTTGGCAGTTCAGGGTCTTTTGTGCATTCATATACAAATCTGATGATTTTTTTTGTTCTATTTCTTTAAAAAATGTCAAAGGGATTTTGGTGAGGATTGCATTAAATCTACACAATGCTTTAGGTAATAAGGTCATTTTAACTATATTGATTCTTCCAATCCCATTTCTTTGTATCTTCTTTGATTTCTTTTAACGGGGTCTTGTAGTTTTCAGTATATAGGTCCTTCACGTGTTTCGTTAAATTTATTCCTAGGTATTTTATTCTTTTCAATGCAATTACAAAAAAATTATTTTTTCCTCTTCTTTTTCTGACACTTCATTATTAGAGTACAGGAATACTATGGATTTTTGAACATTGATTTTTGTATCCAGAAACTTTACTGTATTTGCTTATTGTTTCTAGTAGTGTTTTTGTGGAGTCTTTAGGCTTTTCTATATAGAGAATCATGTCATCCATAAATAGTGACAGTCTGACTTCTATATTTCCTATTTGGATGCCTTTTATATCTTTCTCATGTCTGATTGTACTCGTGAGGACCTCCAATGTTATATTGAATAACAGTGCTGATAGTAAACAGCTTTGCCTTGTTTCTGATCTTACAGGGAAGGTTTTAAGTTTTTCACCATTAAGTATAATGTTGGCTGAGGGCTTGCCACATATGGCTTTTATTATGTTAAGGTACTTTCCTTTTAAGTATGATCAAAATTTTAAGTATTTTAATCATAAATGAGTGCTGTATCTTGTCAAGGTTTTTTCTGCATCTATTGATATGATCATATGATTCTTGTTTTTTAATTTGTTTATGTGGTGTATCACATTAATTGATTTGCATATGTTGAACCATCCCTGTGCCCCTGTGATGAAGCCCACATGGTTTATAACCCTTTAAATATCTTGCTATATTCAATTAGCTAGTATCTTATTTAGGATTTTTGCATCTGTGTTCATGAGAGATATATTAGTCTGCAGTTTTCTTTTTTTGTGTTATTCTTACCAGGTTTTGGTATCAGGATGATATTGGCCTCATAAAATGAGTTGGGAAGTATTGCTTCCTCTTTGAGTTTTTGGAAGAGTTTGAGGAGAATAGGTATTAAATCTTCTCTGAATGTTTGGTAGAATTCACTGGTGAAGCCATCTGGTCCTGAATTTTTACTTTTTGTTATGCTTTTGATGATTGTTTCAATTCCCATACTGCTGATCGATCTATTGATTTACAGTTCTTCTTGATTCAGTCTAGGAAGATTGTATTTTTCTAAGTACTAGTCCTTTTATTCTAGATTATTAAATTCGGTGTTATGTACTTTTTCATAGTATTCTTGTATGACCCTTTGTATTTCTGCAATATCAGTTGTAATTTCCCATCTTTCATCTCTGATTTTGTTTATTTGTGTCCTTTCTCTTTTTTCTTTAGTGAGTCCAGCCAGGGATTTGTCAATTTTATGAACCTTCTCAAAGAACTAGCTCTTCGTAAGAGTTAGGTTGTTTATTTGGGCTCATTCTTATTTACGAAAGTAGGCCTGTAATGATATGAACTTTCCTCTTATGAGTGCTTTTGCTGTGTCCCAAAAGTTTTGATGTGTTACACTATCATTGTCATTCCTTTCTATGTATCTCTTGATTTCTCTCTTTATTTCTTCTCTGACTCAGTTATTCTTCAGTAGCATGTTGTTTAATCTCCATGTATTTGTGTTTCTTCCTGATTTCTTTTTGCAGTTAATCTCTAGTTTCAAAGCATTGTGTTTAGAGAATATGGCTGGTATGATTTTAACCCTCTTATATCTGTGTCCCAGTATGTGGTCAATCCTTGAGAAGAATGTATAAGCAGTTGTTTTGGGATGAAAGGTTCTGTAAATGTCAATTATGTCCAGTTGGTCTAATGTGGTATTTAAGGATGGTATTTCCTTATTGATTTTCTGTTTGGATGATCTGTCCATATCTGACAGTGGGTCCCCTACTATGATAGTGTTTTGGTCTGTTTCTCCTTTTAGTTCTGTTAGTAATTGCTTTACATATTTTGGGGATCCCTGATTGGGAGCATAGATATTACTAAGTGTTATGTCTTCTTGGTGCATGATTTCCTTTATCATTATGAAGTGTCCTTCAGTATTTTTCTTTAATTTTTTTATTTTGAAGTCTATTTCGTCTGATATTAGTATTGCCACACCATGCCTGCTTTTCTTTGAATGCCATTTGCTTGGAGTATCATTTTCCACCCTTTCACTTTGAGTCTATATTTGTTTTTGGAATTGAGATGTGTCTCATGGAGGTAGCATATGGTTGGGTTTTGTTTTTTTGATCCAATCTGCAACTCTGTGTCTTTTTATTGGTGAGTTCAGTCCATTTACATTTAGGAAGGTTATTGAAATACAAGGTCTTCTTATAGCCATTTTATCTTTTGCTTTCTGGTAGGTCAGTGTTTCCATTGCTTACTTGTCCTTTGTTTCTGTGTTTTTTATTTTGATTGGCTTTTGTGGATTTTTCCTCTGGTTCTTCTTGTTTTATGTTATATACTTCAGTTCTGAATCTTTGGGTTGAGGTTACCATTATGAATATGTAAAGGATCGTTATATATAAACAGTCATCCCTTTTTTTCTGCACATGCCTTACCTCCACTCCCCTTTGCGAATTTGGATCTTTGAATCCTCCCTTTATTTTTAATCTTATAATGCCCTATTCCTAGTAAGAGTTTCATTCTTCTTCTATTTGCCCGATAGTCTTACTTCACCAGTGAATTCTACCAAACATTCAGTCTTACTCCTAATTTGTATTTTTGTGTGCGTGTGTGTCATTTTTTTTAGATGAGCTGACCCCTTTCAGTATTTCCTGTAGCACAGGTCTCGTAGTGGAGAATTCCCTCAATTTTTGTATGTCTGGAATGGTCTTTATTTCTCCTTTATATCTAAAGAAGAGCTTAGCTGGATACATTATTCTAGGCTAGTAGTTCCTTTCACTTGATAGTTTAAATTTTTATTCCATTCCTTTCTGGTTTGTAAGGTTTGTGCTGAGAAGTCCGAGGATAATATAATGGGTTTTCCTTTGTAAGTTACTGTCTTCTTCTCTTTGGCTGCCCTAAGAATTTTGTCTTTGTCATTGATTTTTGATAATTTTAATACAATGTGTCTTGGTGAAGGCCCTTTTGGGTTGAGATAATTGGGTGTTCTATTGACTTATTGAATTCCAAGCTCCAGCTCATTCCTAAGGTTTGGGAAATTCTCATCAACTATTTGTCTGAAAATGCTTTCTAGTCCCTGCTCCTTTTCCTCACCTTCATAATGCCCATTATTCTTATGTTTCCTCTCCTGATATCAGCTAGTTCTTGTATTTCTCTTTCATTATTTTTCATTCTTTGGT
>NW_006439568.1:25088127-25098312 GCF_000325575.1 Pteropus alecto | reverse complement strand
AGTTGATTCTTTTTGAGGGTTTCAATCTCCTTGCTCTGCTCATCTAGTTGTTTTTCAGTTCCTTTTATTGTTGATATGATTCATTTTGGAACTCACTGAGTTTTTTAGTAGTACCATCCTAAAGTCTCTGTCATTTAAGTTGCATATTTCTATATTTGTAAGCTTATTTTCTGGAGATTTTTCTCTTCCTTTCTGAGATGCCTTGTCGCCTTGGTTGTTCATGGTGTTTAATGGACTGTTTTTCCACCTTGGCATTAATGGAAGTGTATTCTGATTTTTTTTTTTTTCAGAAAGATTTATTATATAATGGTCCCTAGGCTGTTGCAAAGGAGGTGTTTTTCTTTTATTTCCAGTATGTGGCATCTAAACCTCTTGGATCTCTGCTTTATATAAAGTCTTAATAATATCTCTTTTTTCCCTTATAGATATTTAATCATGCTCGCTACCCTCAGTCTCAGTTCCTGACAGTGTTAGCAACAGTTTTGGTAGCGTTTGCTCAGATTCCCCTGGGCCTCCACAGCATTCAGTCTTGGAGGGTATGGGGGAAGGGCCCTCTGGTTGTGGGATAAGGGCTGTGGCTCAGCCTCAGTTTTGCAACCACGGCTGGTAAAAATCAACTGTTGTTTCTCTGCCAGCCTCACTTTTCTGCCGTCCCCATTCTCCGCCTTGTGCCCTGATGACTGGGCACTGCCACCAGCCACAGGAACTTACAGCACTACCAGGCAGGGCTGTTCAGGGAACTTGCTGCACCTTCTCCTCTTCCCCTCCTCCTACAGGTAGCTACACTGGCTGCGAGAGGCAGCTTTTTTGTTTCTCCCAGTCCATCACCCTACACCTGGGTTTCTGACCTGTGGTAGCTCTTATGCACAGATTCTATGCTCAGACGTGCTGGTGTGCAGTTTGAGTGTTTTTGTTGAGTTTTAGATGTTCAGCTTACTGTTTTTTTCACGTAGAGAGATTCAGGGATGTCTCTCGCTCTGCTATGTTTCTGACGTCACTCTCCACAAGGCTTTCTTTAAGTATCAAATGTAAAATGCATCCCAATATGAGATGTTAAAATGTGAAACAATGTGTGTCTTAGAACTGATGGAAATTGGTCATGTACTTCTAAATAAATATATTAGTTTCATTTAAAAACAGATACAAAAATGGAAGTTTAAAGTGGTTGAAATCTTATAAGCAAAAGTTTCACTACTTTCTTGTTGCATGTCAAAGGATCTACCTATACACCCCACTTTGGGGATGACTGGCATAAGCATAGGTCCTCTGTGGGCTCAGGAGAGCAAAGGGTACTATTAGTTGTGCCTGTGTGCTCTAGATAAGTAAAACAGCACTGCAGATAAAAGACATTTCCAGAGTAAAGAAATAGACAGGCTGTCTGAATGCTGTTTGGGCACAGTGATGAAATCAAGAGAGTAGAAGTGACTGGGATCCTGAGCCTCAGTGTTAAGGCTAACGACAGAAGTAGGAGAGTCAGGAGAAGAAGCTAGTCTTTGGGGAAAAGATAAATAACATGACATGAACACAGGTCATCCAAGCAGAGCTAACCTTCTACAGGTTATACAAGCAAATGATAGTTGGGTTCTGGATTTAATGTCTGTAGGGAGAAGAACAACATGAGATTTTGGGTAGAGGCCATTTAAGGATGATTCTATAAGCCAGAGGTGGTATGGATTCAAGAGAACAAGTCAGGAGTTCCTGGCTCAAGTATCTCCCCTATTGACTGTCATGGTGCCTGAAAATTCTCCTTTGAAAATTAATCCCTGTCGGTCAAGGAACTGAAGACCTCAATTAAAATACGATTACCCCCAACAGAACTGAGGCCTTTGTTTCTTGTGAGTTCATACTTCAAAGGGGACAGGTTAATGAGAGGAAAACACTATAGAAATAAAGTAGAAAAACTGGAGGTAAGGGGAGTAGGAACCTCAATAGGAGGAAAGGTTGTACTAACAGCACAGGGTCAACTGAAGTGACTTTTATGTTCATAAGCTGCACAAAGAGTCTTAGGTTCTTCACTAAATTGAATATAAATATATATAATTAAATATATAATATATAATTAGTTATATGAATTATATATGTAATATATGATTAATGTATATAATTACATTATATACATGTGTGTTTCTCACAAGGTTAATATATAATTATATGTAATATGTATAATGTAGATATATATATTTTATATATTATATGTTATATATGTGTGTATCTGAGTTTTCTTACAATTTTTCTCATGACAAAACACACACATATTATAATATATTCATTAAAAGAATAATATAATAATTATAATTATAAATGTAGTTATAGTATATGTATCATATGCGTGTATTTTCTTACAAGGTGGTTTCTAGCTAGAGAAAAATTATAAGAAAACTCAAAAATAATCATTTTTAGCATCTTCTAAACTTAAAAGCAAGAGAAGAAACCATAAAAGATCAATAGATTTGAATAGATAATTTTAAAATTCTGTAAAAGAAGGAAAGCACCACCAAAATTAAGATCAAAAGACAAACTGAAGAAAACATTTGCAGCATATACAACAAAGAGCTTCTCTCTTTGCTGTATAAAGAACTCAAGCAACTCAATGAAAAAAAAATGCAGAGAACTCTAAGCATAAACAGGCAAAGACATGCACATACAGTTCCAGCAGGAAAACTCTCACTAGTCAATGGTCATAAAATCCATAAGGAAGGGACTGTGTCTACGTGCTCATCATTGTAGCCCCAGTGCCTAGATCAGTGGTACAGTAAATAAGTGTGGCAAAAAGGAGTTTCTCATGTGAATTGACAGTCATGTAAATTGGTGTGACCCTATAGGAAGTCAATTTGTCAATAATATTAACCTTTATGTGACAGAGACTTTCAGTGTTCACCTCCATCTGATCCCTGGATCACACGTCCTCCCTCTACTTCACCTCCTTGGAGTCAGACAGGGCTGTGTATCTAGTTCTGCATAATGAGTAATGGGCAGAGGGTGATGTGTGTCCCTTCCCGAATGAGGTATTTAAGAACATTCTTCTGAAGATCAGTTCATAGAGGACGCCCCGGCTAAGATGGTAAAGCAGAAGACTGAACAGCCTGATTGCTCAGTCCCCATTAAGAAGGCAGCAGCTTCTGAGAGTAACTTGAACCCAAAGATGATTTTGTACGACTAAAAAGTAAATTCTGATTTTGTTAGGTCATTGAGATATTAGAGCTGCTTGTTACCACAGCATACCTAGCCTATTCTGATTAATTTACTTACTTCATTCTTTTAATGAATTTCTATTGAGCTAAGCACCTACTATAAATTAGACCCAGACATTCCATTTATGAGGATGAAAATAATCCTAAATATGGAAAAGGATATTTAAACATGAAGATGCTTACTGTAAGGTTATTTCAAAACCAGTATTCCCACAATAGAATAGTTAGTTACTAAAGAAAAACATATCACATAGCACATAGTAGATATTTATAAAGAGGTTGTAATAACATAGGAAAGTATTTGTGACTGTCATCCTCATAAACTTCCTATATATAAAAAAAGATGGAAAGGAAAACCACCAAAAATGTTAAAAACTGATTCTGTTGGGTAATGAAAATAATAATTTTCTTCCTTATCTCTTTCTACAATTTAAAGTTTTCTAAATATTTAAAAATAAGTTGACACCAATTTTCATAATGAAAAGCAGTCCTTCTCTCTCAATTACTCAACTTTAAGATTTACAACAAATAGGTTATTTTATTATCTCATTGGTAAGATTTTTCTTAATCCTGGAAACAGACTTTTCCCGTGTTACTTCAAAATCCAGACTGTGGATGATCTTTGTTTGATATTTTTTATTACTTTTTTGTTTGTATACATTCAGAAAATGTACATTTTAAAGAAAAAAATCTATTCACCTCTTTGAAAAGCATTGCAGATTGCTTATTGATGTTTTAAAATAGAGAGAATCTGACCTTGAGCAAGACCTTCTCTCTGGAGCCCGTTGTCCCTGTCTGATCAGTAGAAGGCTGGGTGTGCCTGTTTCTAAGACCCCTGTCAGTTCTAAGTCTGTGATTCTGTGTTCGAGTGGAATAAGAAGTTAATAATAATTTCATTAGGTGTCAATCAACCAGATTTTGGAAAACACTTGTCTCTTTAGTTTTTGTAAACAGGTCTTTACGGAAGCAACATATATTTATACTTGAGGGAGATAACTACTTATGAATCAATCTCCATACAATCTTCACAAAGAAAAGTTGTATCCAGGCACAGCTTCTCACAGTAGGTACAAGAAGATACAGCTTTACACACTTTTTAGTAGAATCAAGTAAAAATCATCCTGACAAACTGAGATGCCACCAGAGTTTCATAAACTGAAAGGTTTCATTTGAAAATATACCGTAGGGATCTTGAGAGTCACAGTGCTCAGTAGACACAATTTTAGAAAACTTGAGAAAGACACACTAGGATGATGACAGAACTAGCCAACTAATCATGGAAGGCAAAAGAGAAAAATTAATTAGATGCAAGCAGCATAATTTGTCTTTCAACCTGGGTGAGTTTTATCCACAATATGATTCCACAGTAACCAGCTTGGTCCCTAATTAGCTGCTCCTCCTCTCTGAGCCTAAGCTTCTGCAAGTAGAAAATGAGGAACCTTGACCAGATGGCATCTAAACTCCTTTGCAGCTCCAATAATATTATGATTAAGCTAGTGTTTATTTTTGCTATCATTTGATGTCTTCAGCACTGATTTAAAACAAAACAAAACAAAACAGGTATGTTCACTTCCATGTTTTGTTATTGTCTCATAAACAGAACTGGTTAGGTGTTCCAGCTAATAGTTCTTTATTCTTCTCTAGTTGTATTGTTCAAGACTCTGGTTGCAAATGACCTAAACTGAGCAAGACTTAGCTTAACTCAAAAGGGGAAGTCTTGGCTCATGTAATGTAACCAGCTAGCTGGAAGGGCCTGGGTCATGTTGTAAAGGACAATGGATTCAGGGACCCACACTGAGATACATGGCTGTAGGCAGCTCTGGGCTCACATTCCTACAGTTTAGAGCCATAAAGGAAAATTAACTCTCTTCCTAAAGTTCAAGTTTGAAAATTCACAAATAAAGGCACAGATTGGAGAGCTTGGGTCACATGCCCAACACTGGAGCCAATCGCCATCCCTAAAGGGAAGAGGTATGATAATTGCCAGGTTTGTCACATGTCCTATCTTTTTTGTCAAGAAGATTTGAGTCTATTATTATAAGCAGTTGAAGGGAAAGATGCTGAGCAGGGAAACAGAATAGTTGCTATATTAGTTTTCTATTGCTGTGTGGCAAGTTAACACAAATTCAAGGGCTTAAAACAGCACCCATTTGTTAGGTCATAGTGCTTTAGATCAGAAGGCTGTGCACAACATGGCTGGGTTCTCTGCTCTGGCCAAACCCTGAGGCCAAAAGCGTCAGCAAGATTTTATTTTCATTGGAAGTTCAGTTTCATCTTCCAAGGTCATGTGGCTGGGCATTATTGAGTTCCTTGTGGTTGTAGGACTGAGGTCCCCATTTCCTTGGTGGTTGCTCTCATCTCCTAAAAGCCACTCGCATTCCTTGCTACATGTCTCCCTCCTTCTTCAAAGTCAGTTTGTGTTTAATCTATTTCAGTCTTTAACTCTCTTTCACCTGGAAGAGCACAGTTCCTTCTAAGGGCTCACCTGATTAGATGAACCCTCTGCCCCAGGATAATCTCCCCATCTTAAAGTCAATTAATCTGGCACCCGAATTACGTCTGCAAAATCTTTTTGCAGGAGTACCTAGCTTAGAGTTTGATTGAATAACTGGGAGAAGGTATATACTGGGGGACAGGAGAGTGCAAATATTGGGGACCATCTTAGAATTCTGCCCACTGCAACTTCTGTAGGAACTTAGGAAGTTTAAATCAGATTTGAGTAGACATATTTCAGAAGCACAATCATCCAAAGACTACATTTACTTAAATTTGAACAACTAAATCATTTATCGGACTGGTTACTTTACTCATGTAATCAAAATTATTTGATTAAATAGACTTTTTATCATTCATATGATAGTCTTAATTTTAGGAAGAATATAAACAAAACAGAACTTAGTTAAAAGCATGCTTTAAGCACTTTTTTCATGCTCCTCCCCTAGATCACAAACCGTTTGATCTCATAAACTCAATTCGGTCTGCCCATCATAAACCCTCATGAAACTCTATTCTTTTTACTCATGACCTTTACAGCACTCCTCATTGCTTATTCAGCATCATTCCTCCTAGACTATACACTGACGATGCAGAATCTGTTTCCTGTTTAATGTAGTAACCCCAGTACACAGCACAGTGCCTGACATACACAATGAATATTTACAGGATGAAAGAGGACAGGTGCCATACCATGGCATAGTCATTTATGTACTCCTGTGCTTAAAGCACTGCTAGGATATGGTAGGTGTTCAAAGCGGGAGGAAGGGAGGGAAGGAGAGAGGAAGGGAGGCCACAGCACTAGGCCTTTGACGAAAACAGCTAACCTGTGTCATTCTGACTTGATCAAACTATATGATTTCTCAGCATTTTAGATCCAAGAAAAATTGTAGAAGGTGATTCAATTTTTTCAAAATGTTTTTTGCAACTCTCCAAGTCTATGAAGCACAACTGGAAAAGGATCCCCATGCCAAAGGTTGGTATCGGGTGCACCCAGAGGGTGTTTATTTGGCTGGGCTCCAGGTCAGAGGACTGGCTGCCAGGGCTGTTCTCTCAGTCTGTTTTATCCTGAGCATAGAAAATTGCCCACTTCAGGGCTCTAAACAGGTGAAGTGCGCCTGGAGTCAATTACTCTTGTAGCAAAGCAAATATGTACCTTCATCCCCAGGCCAGCAGCAGCCAGGCTGCAGGCAACCCTGACTCACAGAACCTGGGACTAATTATATGAAATATTTCTTATCACGTCTGGGAGGTCAATCTCACTTACATGTTCACTATCCCACCAGCCATGGAGATCTGCTTCGAAGAGGCCCTCAAGATTTCAAACATCTCAGGAAAAAGAAAAATACATGTTTTGAGTCCAAAATGTTGGTAAAATGTGCAAACAGACCATCTTTGCTGAAGGAAATTTGGGAAATACGTTCCAGGGCCATTGTCAGCGACACCGTGTTGGTCTCCCCTGCCATCC
This sequence comes from Pteropus alecto, assembly GCF_000325575.1. Taxonomy (NCBI): domain Eukaryota; kingdom Metazoa; phylum Chordata; class Mammalia; order Chiroptera; family Pteropodidae; genus Pteropus; species Pteropus alecto. Next base: position 25,091,160 of record NW_006439568.1, on the reverse strand, counting down.
TCTCCTCAGACTCCTCCCTCCCACCGGGGCCTCACCCACAGTTCCACCCCTTTTAGTCTTTTGATTGAAAGTCTGACAGATGGTCATAAACATGTCCTCCTACCTAAGTGGTGTAACATGTTCTCTGACTTTTTCTTTCTCTGATGCATCAACTGTCGCAGGAAGATGTTATAGACCAAGGAACAAGTGAATGGAGCAGAGACCACTGGGAAGAATGAGTCTTCAAAGCTAGTTCAACCTCCACGTTGCCCAGTCTCAGACCATCTTCCCTCCCTCACTTTCTTATTGTTATGGGCTGAATATTTATGTCCCTGAAAATTCCTATGTTGAATCCCTAACCCCTGATGCAATGGTGTTTGGAGTTGATTAGGTTTAGATGAGATCATGGAGTAGAACCCTCAAGGTGGAGTTAGTTCCCTTTTAAGAAGAGAGAGAGCTTTCAATCTCTCTTTACACATATGCACCAAGGAAAGGCCATGTGAGTTCACAGCCAGAAGATATCTGTCTTTCTGTAAGCCAGGAAGCAGGCTCTCATCAGGAGCTACATCTGTTGGCGCCTTCGTCTTGGACTTCCAGCCTCCAAAACGGTGAGCAATAAATGTCTGTTGTTTAAGCCCCCCAGTCTGTGGTACTTTGTTATGGCAGCCTGAACTGACTAAGACACATATTACTGCAATCAATTATTTGATGACAGATTCCTTCATTTATATTACAGCTCTCCAAGAACATGATTTCTTCACCCTAGTCCCTCATGGTGCCCAACCACAGGTACTTGCCTGTGTAAATGCTTGTTAAATGTTTGCTAAACCTTAAATTCTGTTCTGAGGACTTTGAACTTGAACAATGGGAGCTGATGAGCGTTTTTGAATGGGGAATGGTATAAGTGGTGTATTCTCAGGCAAATGACTTGTCCTTTGGAACCTCAGGTTTTAATGGTCAGAGGAATTAGTTTGCACAAGGACAAAAAGATGTGCAAGTTCTCTGAACAGCATAATTCATTGCATTAATGTATGATAGCTAAAGGATGCCATGTTTGCCCCTAACTCGCACTCCTCACAAAGCTAGAGCATCTGCTAAAAGGCCACTCTGTGACGGGCTCATTTATTTTTGTTTATTTAATCGGGATTAACTTTATGACTAAGTTATTCTTTCTAACCCTGTGCTATTGCTGTCTCAGCAGAGAAAGTGCTCAAAGGTGTGGAAAGGACTTGAAATCCTTGATTATGGAAAAAATCTCCCATCCTACCCTGCAACTTTACTTCTAGGCAATAAGTGGAAATTTCTAAACAGTTAAAATTCACTTTGCTATCCAAGAACCACTAAAGGGGATTAAACCTTGAGTTTAAATTTGTCAAATACATTCTAACCTCAATAAAGGCTATGTACACACACACACGCGCATGCGCACTCATCACACACTCATATCTGTTACTGTTACTGCCATTCCATCCTGGATTACTTAGCTTATAAAGACCACAATACAGTAAACACTTTCTATTAAGATGTCGTAGCCAGGGAGTTAGCTATGTGATAAGGATTTCCATATATGGCAGTGTGACTGAGAGCCGAGAGAAAATATAGGCTACAAATCTTGGATAACTCCAAGATTTGAGAAGGAGAAAAAAAAAAGGATAACAAAACCTGTGGCAGCACACAGGAAATGCCTGACTAACGTAACGGCTGAGCACACTCATGTGGGAAAATGCACAGGCTCCCAAGCACCAGCTATTTTGGAAAGATGTTTTAAAAATGCTCTCTCCCCATTTTTACCTTTTGAGATGCCTAAGAGCTTCTTCAGGGACTTTTGAAAAAGACCTTGGCACTCAGGCCAGGACATTTTGAACAGCCTTTTTCAGGGGCTCTGTTTTCCTTGCAAACTGTGAAATCCTTCAACCTCTAAATTTTGTTTTGAAGTCATAAATTTCTCTCCAAGTGTCTTGGTTTCCAGAAACTAGCACAGCATGTTTCACTTGTGAACAACTGGAAGAAAGCAATGTTACTGCCAAACTAAAAAAATTTTTTTTTAAACTTTCATTGGCTTTTAGTTTTACATAAAATTATGCCCCTGTCTGCCAGATGTAGGGAAGTGCAATAGCATTAAAGTAGTTTAATCCTCAGAATTATACTGGTTTTCTAGTCTAAAAATATCTCAACAGGCTGAAATGTTGGGCTGATTTAACAAAATATAAATGAGAAGATATGAATGTAATATCCCTTCCTGAGCTTAACTCATTCAGCTGCACGAGTGTGTTTAGGGGGTTATCTACTTGCAAGTCTCTGGTTCTGGCTGGATTTCCATTCTGCCATCTCCAGCCCCCTACCCCCGACCCCCACTACACATAAGGCCATTAATGGTGGGTTCAGATGGACCTGGATTACATTCCCAGCCTTGCCCCCTACATAGGCACGTGTTTTGGGGCAAGTCACTTTACTTCACTTCACTGAGCCTTAGTGTTCTTATCTGAAATGTGAGGAAAATAGGAAATCTCTCCCCAGAGATGGGTAAGTTTTAAATGAAGTAACAAGTGTGAAGCATTTATCACAGTGTCTGGTCCTTCTTAAGCTCTCATTAAATTAAAGCCTGTTATTACTAGGGTCGTTTGTCTCTGCCTAGGCACTTTGGAGGGTAAATTGATCAGTGGGGCTCCACTCTGCTTTTGGTATTTCTAATATAAACCAGATTTTGGTATTTCTTATATAAGCCAGATTTTGATATTTCTGATATAAACCAAATCTCTAAGGATCATTCCACTGAAAACGTTAAAGCCAAAATGAGTTTCTTCAGAATAACATCATACACACAATCTGAAGAACTCTGAAACCATTCAGAGTTTCAATAATGGACTAAGTTTTTATATATTAGTTGATATTCTTGTATCAATCTTTCATGACAAGTCTCAGGATGTCCCCCCGCCCCCTCACTCATGTTAATTCGTATTTCTCTCCTTTTCTTTTGGGTTCGTTTTCTCTCTCTCTCTCTCTCTCTCTCTCTCTCTCTCTCTCTCTCACACATTATTGTATGTTTCCCCCATG
>NW_006439568.1:25083282-25086951 GCF_000325575.1 Pteropus alecto | reverse complement strand
GAGATACTGAGTTTTCAGAATAATGCTACTACTGTTGCATTTCCTTTTCATAGTGACAGTTTGGGTTCAAATCCTCTGTTATTCAAGTCTCTTAACCTCTGTGTTCCCATTTCCTTATCTGTAAAATGACTTTGAGCAAGGAAATGCCTGCTTCCTAGTGCTGTTAGGAAGGGAGATGCACCTATGCTCTGTTCAAAGGCCACATGGCACAGCAGAAAGAGCAAAGTCTTTAGACCTGGCTCTAAGTCTCGGCTCAGCCATTTCTTAGCCTTGTAGACATGGACGGTTACTTCATGTCTATTATCTTCATCTCTCATTTGTAACACAAAGTGGCAGACTGCTGTTGTTGCTTATCCCATATCCATTTCCTATTTTTCTTTACCATAAAACTCTGATTTTGTTTGGAGCCAAAATGTGCCCAGATAAAAATTCCATCTTCCCACTCTCCTATTTGACACAGTTCTGCCCCATGAGCTATGAGAAGAAATCACTGAGTATAACAGATAGAAATGGGGTTTCCTAAAGGACAGGCTGGGCTGGCATGAACCTCTCCCTTCACCATTCCTCCTCTTCCCCCCAGAATTTGAACAGAATGCCTGGAGGGACAGTAAGCCATTCCATACCCATAAAGTGACAATCATGAAAAGGAAGACCTATACTCTAATGGTGGTTGAACAGAAAGGTGGAAAACACTGGTTTCTGATGGCCTCACAGGGTTCCCAGCAAGCCCTCCGCCGCCCACTCCCAGACTTGCAGTAAGTTGCAAGACAAATAGACCCCGATTGGTTAAGTCTTTGTTGGTCAGTTTGTCTGTTATTGGCAGCCAAACACCAGACAAATACACGGGAACTAAGATGATTCTTGCTTCCTGGGGTCCTTGTGAAAGTAAGAAGAAAGTAAGAACTTTTTGATTTTAATGTGTCCCTAAGTGTGTGTTGCTCAGCTAAATGTGACCCCACAGTCCTATGTGACTTCCCAAAGCAAACACATTTCTAGGCTGTCTTCTTAGAGCAGAGTCCCAGGAGAAATGGAGCTAATGGCCAGAGATTCTTTGCATTAGGATGGGGCATTTTAAGCTTTATGATAAATTCTAGACTCCACATTTCAGGCTGACATCCCTACCTAAAGAAGAGCCTGAAACTACTACCCTACTGCCTACCTTTTTATGTTTAGCTTAGAAAAGCAAAGATTTAAGGAGAACATTCTTCAAATATCACTTGGGCCCCTGGGAGACTTGGCCAACTATTAGCTCAGAAACAGCAGCTTCTGAAACCTCTTCCAGTTCTAGTTCAGATGCATTGTAGGTCATGGGCTTTGAAAGGATAACCATGATATATTTTCAGTAAATATTTAGGAAATTGATTAATTAATAAAAGGCCTAGGTATTTAGCCCTGATGTTTCTATGGGAAAATGCAGACTGAATCCCAATACCCAGCTTATTGGTAAGAATATAAGCTCATGTGAAATAGGACATCTGAAATCCAGCTTTACCTTTTTTTCCCTGATACACTCCTTTCTGGGAATGTCCAGGGAAGACCACCTTAAAGGGGCAAGGCCCACCTACCCCAGCCTAATTTCAAAGGCAGTTGGCTATCAACTGGAATTGTTAATACCAGAAGGGCTAGTTTCTGCAAAAATCATTTTTCTGAGCATCTTGTTGTATTTCCACTGGGTTAGCATCACACATTTTTGGCATCTCCTCCAATAAGTCTATTCAGTAGGCCAGAAGCATATGAAATGGAGCCTGAGCTCTCGGAAATGGCATGTTGACTTGAAGTTATTAAATCTCGAACAAGCGGAAAAGAAAATGTCATAATGCTACCAGCAGAAAAGGGAAAGCACACAAAAAATCTACTAATGTGAAGACAGCATGTTGGGAAATGAAGCAAAAGGGAATTGTTCAATACTCATATCTGAGTTTTATTGTTATAGTGAAAAGTATCTGGCTACTACAGTTAGTTTTATGTATACCTCATCTACAGCTACCTAAGCACTCCATTGGGCTAAAATTTAATCAGATACGTTGGTTTCTAGTTAGTAGATTTGTGGTGTCAGTGAGTAAAAAAACAACCCACCTGATGTATTCCCACCTTGGATGTAATAATTGTTTCATCTCAAATTCAAGTTGAAAAGAAGGAATTTTCTGATAGGTATGAGTTCTCTCACTTTTTATTTTTCATCTTACTTAGACAACATGTTCATTTTATCAAGGACTCATGGCATTAAATTTGGAAGGTTCAAAACATCGGAACTAATTTTTGAGGTGATACTGGAAAACAGCATCACGTCTTTTTAATTAACTTTTTTTCCACTATCCATAAAAGTCAGCTGAAATTGTTCCCATCATTCTTCACTCTTACGCCCTGGCCCAAAATTTACCTTTCTATTAAAATCTGTCAAATTTCAAGTAAAATACTCTTCCAAATTATATGAAATTTAAAAAAATAAAATTAAGCCACATTATTTTGGCAATGAGGGAAAGGATAAGGTTTACTTGTATACTTTCATTATGACTTGTTTGGATCATCTAAAAAGTCCTGTATTTTTGTACATTTTATTTTCTGTAACAATAGGTAGTATGCATCTTTTTGGGAAGGCAGGAGGAGATCATGTAAAAATGACTTGTTTCCTCAAATGCACATCCGGAGCCCTCTGCTACACAGTAGAGTGTGTAATCCATATGCTGCTAGAGAAATAGTGGAAAGCTGGGGTTAAGGAGGAACTGGGTCTACTGTACGTATAGCTTGTCAGACAGCACCTGGAGTCTTACTTTAGGCTTCGAAGGCCACATTTTAACCCAGCCACTGTGAATCCAGATAACCCCCAGAGAGGCTCAAGGGCGAAATCCATGTGGCTAAGGTATGTTTAAAGGAGCTGCTGGTGTCCGTGGTGAAGAGGGGCTTTGGCAGGAAGCAGAGCAGCTATCCCTGATGCCTGAAGCTCTCTGGGGGAGAGAAAGACCAGAATGAGTAGGTTTAGAGTCCAACAGCTCAGGTCAGAGTGGAAGGAAGATACAGGAAAGCCAATCTCAGATCAAAATGGAGAAACACATTCTGATGTGCAGAATTGCCCCAAATGCCTCATGAGAAGGTAATCCTGGTAAGAGCTGGTATCTGTAAATCTCTTTAAAGCTTGCAACAGACTTTCAAATGTGTCATTTCAATTTCAAACAAGAATAATAAAACATTATTCTTGTTTTACTGAGGAGAAAACAGAGATTCTGAGAGCTCAAATGACTTTTCCAAAGTCATAGACAGTTGTCCCTTGGTATCTGCGGGGTATTGGTTCCAGGATTCCCCGATACCAAATTCCAAGAATGCTCAATCTCTTATATAAAATAGCATAGTATTTGCATATAACCTATGCACATCCTCCCATATATTTTATTTATTTTTACTTATTTATTTTTCTATTTGAATTTATTTTATTTTAAATTAAGTGTATTGGGGTAACATTGGTTAATACAATTATATAATTCTCAAGTGTACATTATAATTTGACATCAGTATATTCTATTGTGTGTTTACCACCCAAAGTCTAGTTTCCTTCAGCTACCATATATTTGATCTCCTTTACCCACTTCACACTCCCCCTACCCTGCTATATTTGACCCCTTTATCCCATCTACCTCTCCTCTCCTCCCCTACCCCCTACACCCTACCCTATGG
>NW_006439568.1:25071485-25080814 GCF_000325575.1 Pteropus alecto | reverse complement strand
TTTTATTTTTTTTTCTGACCCAATTATTCTTCAGTAACATGTTGTTTAATCTGCATGTATTTGTGGTTCTTCCTACTTTGTTCTTACAGTTGATCTCCAGCTTCAAGAAATTATGATCAGAGAATATGATTGGTATGATCAATCCTCTTATATTAGATGAGGCTAGTTTTGTGTCCCAGCATGTGGTCAATCCTTGAGGATGTTCCATGTGTACTAGAGAAGAATGTATAAGCATCTGTTTTGGGATGAAAGGCTCTGTAACTGTTGATTATGTCCAGTTGGTCTAATTTGTCATTTAAGGATGTTATTTCTTTATTGATTTTCTGTTTGGATATTTGTCCATATCTGAAAGTGGGATACTTAGGTCCCCTACTATGAAAGTGTTTTGGTCTGTTTCTCTCTTTAGCCTTGTTAGTAATTGCTTTACACATTTCAGGGCTCCCTGATTGGGAGCAAATATATTAATAAGTGTTATGTCTTCTTGGTGCATGATTCCTTTTATTATTATGAAATGTCTCTCAGTATCTTTCTTTACCTTTTTTATTTTGAAATCTATTTTGTCTGATATTAGTATTGCCACTCCCGCTTTTCCATGAATGCCATTTGCTTGAAATATCATTTTCCACCCTTTCACTTTGAGTCTTTGGAGCTAAGATGTGTCTACTGGAGGCAGCATATGGTTGGGTTTTGTTTTTTGACCCATTCTGAAACTCTGCCTTTTTCTTGGTAAATTCAGTCCATTTACCTTTAGGGTGGTTATTGAAATATGAGGTCTTCTTCTAGTCATTTTATCTTTTGCTTTCTGTTAGGTCGGTGTTTCCATTGCTTCCTCGTCCTTTGTTTCTGTTTTCTTTATTTTGGTTGGCTTTTGTGGGCTTTGCCTCTGGTTCTTTTCGTTTTATGTTATATACTTCAGTTCTCAATCTTTGGTGTGTGGTTACCATTACAAATATGTAAAGAATAGTTGTATATATACAGTCTTTCATTTTCTTTTGCACATGCCTTATCTCCATTCTCCTTTGCGAATTTCAATCTTTGAATCCTCCCCTTTGCAGTCATTGTTGTCTCAATTTGTCCCTATGTCTGCTGAATGTTTATTACGACCTTGTTATAACAACTCATTTCTTATTATTTAAGTTTATAATGCCCTGTTCTTAGTAAAGTTTGCACTCTTCTGCTTCTATTTGCCTGATAGTCACTTTACTCCTAATTATGTATTTTTGTTGTTGTTGTTTTTTAGGTGAGCTGACCCCTTTCAGTATTTCCTGTAGCGCAGGCCTCATAGTGGAGAATTCCTTCAATTTTTGTATATCTAGAAAGGTCTTAATTTCTCCTTCATATCTAAATGAGAGCTTAGCTGGATATATTATTCTAGGCTGGTATTTCCTTTCACTTAATGGTTTAAATATTTGACTTCATTCCTTTCTGGTTTGTAAGGTTTGCACTGAGAAGTCCGAAGATAATCTAATGGGTTTTCCTTTATAAGTTACTGTTTCTTCTCGCTAGCTGCCCTGAAAATTCTGTTTTTGTCATTGATTTTTGATAACTTTAACATAATGTGTTGGTGAAGGCCTTTTTTGGGTTGAGATAATTTGGTGTTCTGTTTACTTCTTGAATTCCAAGTTCTAGCTCATTCCTTAGATTTGGGAAATTCTCATCCACTATTTGTCTGAAAATGCTTTCTAGTCCCTACTCCTTTTCCTCGCCTTCAAGAATGCCCATTATTCCTAGGTTTCCTCTCCTAATGGTGTCAGCTAGTTCTTGAATTTCTCTTTTATTATTTTTCATTCTTTGGTTTCTTTCTTCTTTCTTCTGATTTATTTCTAGATTTCTGTCTTTGATATCACTAATCCTTTCCTCAATTTGGTCAACTCTATTTCTCGAGCTTGCTATTTCATTTTTTAATTCTTACAGTGTGTTGTTTTTTGTTTGTTTGTTTGTTTTTATCTCCAGAAGATCTAATTTGTTCTTTTTGAGGGTTTCAATCTCCTTGCTCTGCTCATCTAGTTGTTTTTTCAATTCCTGATATTGTTGATATGACTTATTTCGGAACTCACTGAGTTTTTTTCAGCAGTACCATCCCGAAGTCTCTGTCTTTTAAGTTGCATATTTCTTCTATGTTTGTATGCTTATTTCCTAGAGATTTTTCTGTTTCTTTCTGAGATGCCTTGTCATCTTGGTTGTTCATGATGTTTAGTGGACTATTTCTCCTGCTGGGCATTAATGGAAGTATATTCTGCTGTTTTTCCAGAAAGAAGGTTTATTATATTAAGGTCTCTCTTTAGCCTGCTGCAAAGAAGGCTCTTTTCTTTTGGTTTCCAGTAGGTGGCATCTAAAGCCTCTTGGATCTTTGCTTTATATAAAGCAGTCAAAGTGGCTTTTTAAAACTTTTTCCTGTAGATATTTAATCACTCTCACTACCCTCAGTTTCAGTCCCTGTCAGTGTCAGAAACAGTCTCGGCAGCGTTTGCTCAGATTCCCCTGGGGCTCCTCAGTGATTGGTCTCAGAGGGTATGGATGGGAGAGGCCTTCTGGGATTGGGGTTGGGGGCTGCGGCTCAGCCTCGGTTTTACAATTTGGGCTGGTAAAAATCAACTGTTGTTTCTCTGCGGTCCTGGCCTGCTTCTCTGTCTTTTGCCCTGATGACTGGGCTCTGCCGCCCGCTGCCAAGAGCTCACAACAGTCCCAGGCAGGGCTTTTCAGGGAAGTCCCCTCACCTTTACACCTCCCCCTCCTCATGCAGGGAGCTCTGGAGGCTGCAAGAGGCAACTTTTTATTTCTTCCAGTCCACCGCCCGACACCCGGGGTTATGACCTGTGGTAGCTTTTATGCGCAGATCTCATGCTCAGACGTGCTGGTGTGTACTTTGGGTGTTTTTTGTTGAGTTTTAGATGTTCAGCTTATTGTTGTTTCAACGGGAGAGATCTGGGGACGTCTCTTACTCTGCTATGTTTCCACAAAGTGTCCCTCCCATATATTTTAAATCACCTCTAAATTAGCGATAATACCTCATAGTATGTAAATGCTATGTAAATAGCAGCTATATTGTATTGTTTAGGGATCAACTTTCTGGAGTTTTTTTCCCCGCCGAATATTTTGGTTGAGTTCCCTGGTTGGTTGAATTCATGAATGTGGACCTCCTCCTCTCCAGCTATGGAGTGCTGGCTGTAATCATCCTAGAGTCTTAGAGTCTTAGATTTAGAAGAGACAAGAGTGTCTTCCAGAAAAAGGAGGTAAGTGGCAGATTTGAGAATGAAATCAGATCCCCCAACTCCTGGTCCCGTGCTTACAGCTCACATATCATTTCCTTACAGCCTGGCCCTTTTACTAAAAGTTTTCAAATTCTGTCTGGGGGGCCTGCTGCACTATCCTTCACTCCTCTTCTCCACTCTCTTCCACAGGAGTAGGACACAATAACTGAATTATGCTAGCAGGCTTTAATCCCAGGTCTACCACTTAATGAACCATGCAAGCTTGAGTTTCTTACCTCTCCAATCACCCACTGGGGGTGACTGTAACACTTATCTCATAGGTCTCATGCTGTGAGGGTTAAATGAGATGATGTATGTGCATCTCTTGACACAGAATTAACGTCCAGTGGGTTTTCAACTTAAGTTTACCTCTGCCATCACCTATTCCAGGCCTCTGTTATCACACACTGGCAATGAGAACAGCCCCCTACATAGTCTTCCCTCATCCATCCACACCCTTCCCAGTTTATTCTATAATAAACTATAGAATAAACTATAAATGAGTGACCTTCCTAAGATGCAAACCTGATCATGTCACTCTCTGGCTTAAAACACTTTACTGCTTCCACTGATTTTAAGATAAAGGTCAAAATCTTTAACAAGTCCCATAACACCATGTACAGTCCAGCCCCTGTGTGCCTGTCCCACCTCAGCTCATGACAACCTCCTCTCACTCAGCTCCAGCCCCACTGGACTTCTTCTTCACACCATCCAGGCTCTTTCTCACCTCAGGGCCTAGAATATTCTATCACCCATGCAGGAAAGTCAGCATGCATATAATCTATGAACATCCTCCCATATATTTTAAATCATCTCTAGATTAGTGATAATACCTAATACTAGGCAAATGCTATGTAAATAGTAGCTACATTGTATTGTTTAGGGATCAACGTGAAGTCAGTATTCTCAGAGCTTCTCATCCCTTCATGGCACTTTGCCTGCTCACAGCTCTGGATCTGAGTGATTATTCACTACCGTCTGCCACTAAACTATTTCGCTTGCTGTTGTTTCCCAACATCCAGCCTGAGGCCTGTCATTTAATAAGTGCTCAAAGCATATGTGTTGAACGAATAAATGGCTTTGTAGGGGACACTTCCAGGGTAAATTTCTGTGAGGTTTAGGGTAGAAGATAGGACTAGATTTACTCCAAGATCCCTTCCTTCTCTGGGATCAGACAATTCCAAGCCTTCTCATACACCCTCCCACCCTCCTCCTCCGATGCTGTAGCACTCCAGTCAGTCCACAGGAGCCTTTCAATGAATCCTTGTGAACTTATAAACAAATAATTCAGAGGAGCAGAAAATGATCCTTAAGCTGAATATTATGCAAATTCTCATGTTGACATTATCTCTACTCCTCCACAGAAAGGAAGACACTCATTAGGTATATGATATCTCAGAACCTGTTTCTTCATTATAAAAATTATTAGAGTTAGTAAAGAGTTTGCTGGATATAAGTTCAACATACAAAAAATAAAATAGCATTTCTTTACACCAGCAACAAGTAGTTTGAAATATAATTCTAAAAACATTATTTATAATAATAATGTGAAGTATAAGGTATAAAGTATTCATGAACAACAATAACAAAAGCTATATAAGGTCTTTGTAGAAAAAATTATAAAGCTTTATCAAAAGACTTTAAAGAAGACCTAAACAAGTAGAGAAATAGACCATATTCATAGATAAGAACACTCAATTTTCTTCAAATTAACCTATGTACTCAGTACAACTCCAATCAAATTTCTAAGAGTTATTTTCATGGATTTTGTCAAGCTGGTTCTAAAATTTATGGAAAAGCAATGAGCTAAGAGTAATCAAGACAAATCTGAAAAAGAATCAGGTGGTGGAAATATAGAGGAAATAATGTGCCTTAATTGTCTACAATTAAGACAATGTTGTTTGGCACAGGGAGAGAAAAACATACCAATATCAAAAAAAAAAAGAGTAAAGAAATAATTATTTGTGTATATGGAAATAATATTTGACTAAATTAAAAATTGAAGATCAGAGAGGAAAAGATGGTCTAATGAATAAAACTATGCAGAAACAACTGGTTATCTGTGAGGAAAAAAAATGAAGATAGATCTCTACTTCACTCAGTTCTCCAAAATTAATTTCAAATGGATCAAGACATAAAAGTAAAGACAAATGTTTAAAGCTTTTAGAAGAAATTTAGAAATACAGGAGAATATCTTTATGAAAGGTTTTAGAAGCATACACTTAAGTTCAACCCATAAAAGAAAAGATTGATAAATCTTACTGCATTAAAATTTCAAACACTATTAACAGGTATAGGGTTTCAGCCGGAAAAGGCGAGAAAGTTCTGGAGGTGGATCTTGGTGATGGTTGCACAACAACATGAATGCTGTAGAACTAACCATAGACTTAAAAATGGTTAAAATGGTAAATTTTATGTTATGTGTACTTTACCACAACTTTTTAAAAAGTCTCAAATGCTATTATAGAAAGAAAACAAAAGTTATAAACTGGAAGAAAATATCTTTACAGGTGTTCACACTGTGTAAGGAGCCATACCAATAAGTATAAAAAGACAAATGAGGAAATTAAAGAATGAGCAAGGTCATTGAACAGACAATTCACAGAAGAGAAACTCCAAATGGTCAATAAGCATATAAAAAGATGCTCACATTTACTAGTCATCAGGGAACTGTAAATTTAGGCTTCAATAAGATAGTGTTTCATATCCACCATATTGGTGAAAATTATGTCTGACAATACTGAATGCTGGCCAAAATATTTAAAAATGATGACTTTTATCACTGTTGGTGAGTGTCCATTGATATCAACTACTTTGGTGGTCACTCAGGCAGTATCTGCTCAAACTCCAGATTGCCAAACCCTATGACTTTGAAATTCTATTCCTCGGTAGACACCTTGTACAAACTCTTGCATCTCTGTCCAGCACAAAACAATGACTGGCATTGCAAAAAACAAAAATATAACAACTTATTGTCTATCAACAGAAATATAAATAAATTATAATATAATCATACAATGAAATACACTATAGCAATAAACAAACCGGAACTTCATGTGTTAGCTTGCCATCTCTTTTTAAAATGTTAATAATAAAAGCAAATCTCAGAAGGATCTATACTATATAATTCCATTTAAATAACTTTTTCAAACAAGCAAAACTACAAACAGTGCCGTATAGAGATTCTTACAAGTGTAAAAATGTGCAAAGACATTGACGGGAATGGTAAACGTCACAGCCAGTTCTGGGGCTACCTCTAGGGTGGAGGGAGGCGGAGGTGAGCAGGGTATGCATGGCACACATGGGCTTTAACTGACCTGGTAATATCTATTTCTTAAGATGGATAGTTGGTAAATTGTTATTCATTATAATAATCTCTTTGCCTTTTTGTGTATCTTTAATTTATAATTTAAATTTATGTGTGTGTGTGAGTGTGAGTGTGTGTGTGTGTGTGTGTGTGTGTGTGTGTATTCGAAGTGGTTGAAACATCTTAAAACATGAGAGGCCACATAGGGTTTTATGGGCTCCTATGCATATGCCTGGCTCATGTTAAAACTGGGTTTCCTCTCCCCTTTCTGGGCTTAGAGGTGTCAAGCAAATACCAAGAAACCTCGCTGTGCCTCCAGTCCCCTTTCTCCCTGGGCATATTTTCAGTGGACCCTAATAAGGACTCAAGCCAAAAAGTTTGAAAGATATTTTGCCTCTAGCCCTGGGAACCAGGGGCAAGATCTTTCTGTTTCTGTAGGAAGCTAGCAGGAGAAAAGGCTGAAGAGCTGAACCAGACAAATAGACCCAAATTTAGCCCTACAGTAGGCATTACTGTAGATTAACTTTCACTATTTTAGCCAGAAGGAACACAGAACTTTTAGTCTTTACATCAAGTATGCAAATAAAGGCAGTTTATCCACTTCATCCCCAGAATGCCCTCAGGCAAAAGCCGCATTGCATTGCCTTACATTTCCCCTCCACACCACCTCCGTGCACCTGTCTTTCAGCAGCTGCCAAGGGGGGAAAATGTCATCATAAAGCCACTGGGCATTTCATTTGTCTTTTGACAATAAGATGTCAACACAAGGTCTGCTTCTGAAATCTACCATCCTGGAGGCCCTCTGCTTCTTCTGAGGAAGAGCAGAGAGAGATTACAGAGTCACTAGAGAAAAGGGACCCAGGCTAGTCTTGCAAGTAGCTGGCCCTAGAGCTGCCAAGCCAAGCCTGGGAAGGGTGCAGCTAGCAGAAAGTCTGCAGAGCTTCTGCCAGCTTGAACCCCAGACCAAACCAGCATCCCTTATAAATAAACCTCAGACATTGCTGTCTGGTTTCCTTACCATCTTGATTTTAATACCTACAACAGATCATATCTAATAGGTTTTGGCAAAACAACTTCATGATTAACTGAAGCCCAAGGCATTGGAAAGATGCTCTTAGCTTGGCTGGTTTGTCCTTTGTGCTAAGATTATAGGAGCCCCTTGTTGGGGGTGGGCTGCTATCCTGCCTTAGATGCTTCCCAGTGCTTGTGGAATCCCTCTCCTAGGCCTGGCTTCTGCCCTGAGGTTATTGTGGCCTGTTAAAAATGGTACCTCACGGCGATTATTGAACGTTTGTGTTAATCAGAGCTTTCTTTTCATTTTTGTCTCAGGGTTGCCCTAACTCAAAGGTGAGGGAGTGGGAAGGAGTGTGAAGGTCAAAGTGAAAGAGAAAGAGTTGTGGAGAGCAGTGGGGTGCTGGAGGGAGAGGGAAGGGAGTCCAAGCAGCTGCTCTGCTGCCCTGTGTGTGGGAGGCAGGGGCACTGCCGGACAGAGTGGCCAGACCTGGCGCGTGTCGCTCCCTCCCTTTCTCTCTCTCTCTCACACACACACACACACACACACACACACACACAAACACACAGACACCTTATGGCTTGGTGGGCATGAGCACAGGCGCTGGCACTACACTGCTTGGATTTGGGTCCTGGCTATGCCACTTACTAGCTTGATCACCTCAGTTATTAAGCCTCATGCTTATTGCCAGGAGGATGAAGTAGGTTAATGTGGTGTACATATCTTGTGTTGGCATGGAGTACGTCCAATATCAGCGTTTAGTCAAGCGAAGTGTGAGGTTTCCCATTCTTCTTCCTCTCCTCACTCATCCTGCTTCAACCTGGTCCCGGAAAAACTCCAGAACAGTCAGGTGCCTTCAGGCTGCTTCACCCACCTGTTCCTTGGGCAGAGAGAAAAGTGGTGGGTCAGGGTACCAACCACCCCCACCTCACCAGCCCAGGTTTGGAAAAATTGCCACCTGTGCCAGAGGGAGAAGGTTCAAGGACCCCCTTGCTCTAGTCATCATGTTTCTGTACCTTGCTCAGGGTCACTGAGTACGAGGGAGCACATGGCATTGTTACTGGAGAGTGAGATTCCCTTCTCGGTGCGTTGTCCAGGTTCTTGATGTCTCAAACAAAGAACTGAGCAAGACACCGAAATATAGAAATATAGAAAAAAATAGCTTTATTAGAAGTACACTTCCAGACGTGGATGCGGGCCTGAGCAAGAGAAGTGTGGCTCAAAGGCCTTGATATCAAAGCTTTTGGGGTTTTCATTCCTATTTCCTATGGGTGGTTACTTTTCCTAGAGGAGTGGGCTTCCTTGATTGGCAGCTAAGATTGACAGGACTCGGTGATTCATCATTTACTTTCTGCGCATGTTCGTTCCCAGAATTCAGTCTGTTATAATGATATTAATGACTTCCAGGCATATGCATCATATTATAATGATGGTATAATGAAGCTCAGGTGAACTGAAGGTCTTTGGGGTCTTCATTGCGCAGATGCAAGTGGCTGGCTGAAACTAGTACCCATTTTTCTGCTCACTTGTTTTCTTGTACGAGTTACTTTTAGACCAAAAATGCCTTCTGGCTTGCTTAATTGCAGGTGGACTAGAGCAGACTCTTCCTAGAATAGGATGACCTCAGCATTTTTGTAGGCAGACCCCTATCTAACTTTCCTGCCTAGCTCCTTTCTAAGAGCCATGAACCCCTTCTTATTAGTATGGTTGTTGAGGGACGGGAGGTCTCTTCTTCCGTATCTGCTTCCTGGTGAGCCTG
>NW_006439568.1:25062249-25071433 GCF_000325575.1 Pteropus alecto | reverse complement strand
CGGGGTCTTGGGTATTCTGCCAAAATGCCTCCTCTATCCCTAGGCAAGGAAAAAGATACAAACTTGTTACTTGAATCACATGTCTAATTATGTTTCTATTATTGATTTGCCTATCAAGCGGGTAAAGGAAATCAGGCTTAATTAATGTATATTTCATAAAAGAAAGAAAAAACTTGAGTAAAAGGTCCCCTCCCTTCTCAGACTCCAAGGGCCCTATTTTGGCCTAAAGCCATACCTGCCTTATAATGGGCCAAGGAGAATGCTGAGTTTCAATGATCCTTATCAGTAGCTGGAGGATCTGAGTTACCAGTTTCAAGGTAATTATCTAAGTCTGAGGGAGAGGGTCTTTCCCCAAAGAAAGGAGGAAAGAAAAGACTTAACTAGGTTTACCAAAAAAATTAAGAATTCTGCAAATGATTGCCCATGTCATCAGCTCTTGACCCCTATTGCTTAAGCTGTCCCCTCTGGTTCCAGTAGCTCGCATTTGGGGGAGGCTGGTGGGACTCTGTCCTATTCTCTCTTATTGAAATGAGGTAGAGATTGTAGAAATGGCAGTGAATGCCCCCTACGCTTTCTGTTTCTGACCTATAGTCTTGATTGGGTCCTTTGCTCTATTTCCCCAGAAATATTTCTAATGTTTGTTAAATGATATGTGCCTGGCCCTGTGCTAAACATTAACCATCTATATTACCTCTCTAATCCTGCCAAGAACCCCATGAAGTGGGTACTAACACTAGACCTACTTTACGAGTGGGGTTAAATATGGATTAGGGAGTTTAAGTGGCACAGCAGGCCTTACCTCCCCTGAGAGGCTTCAAGCTTAGTCTGGAACTGGATTGAATCTGTTGTCCCTTATTTGTTCTGCTGGCTTCTCTGGCAGGAGTAGGGGCAGTGAGGGAGGGTGTGATTCTTCTCTTTTTCTCTTCTATTTGTCTTGATTTCCTGAAAACACATGAAATGCTTAGCATATATTATATGTCAAATATAATTTTAAAAGTTTTTAAATATGTTTAGCATTGGACTAATTATATAGTAAGCAGTTAATGAATGTTAGCTATTATTATGTATTTATTGGATATACTATATTAGGCCCTGGGAGTGAGCCAAGAATATAGGACACAATTCTTATCCTCCAAATGCTTACATTCTAGTGTGAGGGTGGGCGAGGTGGGAAAGAGACACTGCACCAGACTAAATACAAATGCATCTAACAACTGCTAAAGGAGGACAAGCAGGACGGGGACACCTGGGCTGAGGTCATTCTGGAGACTTCCTGTAGGCAGGGAAAGGATGGAGATTTCAGAGAGAACGAAAATTGTTTAGGACAGTCTGAGGGAGAAGAAGGCGTTTCCCAGCAGGGGCCTCAGCAAGACAAGGCTTGGGGTGGGGCGGGTCTCACGGACAGAACTCCCTGTGATCAGAGCTGTCGCTGGCGTCCAGGCCTGGGTGATGATGATGGTGGATTGTGGTGATGACCAGGAGGCAGAACACTGCTGAGCCAGAGAGCAGGGCTCTGGAGCCAGATCTCCCACTTTACAAATGTGATATGTATCAGCTGCATTTCATCATGTAGATGAACTTTATTTATTTAACTATTGATTTTTACTAGGCTTTTAGGTTGTTCCTTAATTTTCCACTATTATAAATGATAAATAATACAGCAAGGCACTGTTAACAGGCACGGGCAGGCCTGTCAAAGAGGCCTGGTTTGAGTTCTTTCTCTGCCATTTACCAGTGATGTGGCCACAGGCAAGGTACTTAATCTCTCTAAGCCTCAGTTTCATTATCTATAAAATTAGAATGATAATGCTACCTCATTACTGTTGTAAAGTGTCCAGGGAAACCACATTTACCTTAAAAACAATTATGTATATTCAACTGCTTAACAGGTGCCAGGCTCTATTCTAAGTGCATTACATTTTAATGCATATAACCCTTACAACTTCCTTATTAAGATACTGTCACTAACATCCTCCTGTTATTGAGAACTGCAGGAACTGTCCCAGGTCACCAGCCAGAACAAGGACAGAATTGAACCTGGTTTCAGGTCCCAGAGCCCACATCCTTCACCACTGCTCTGCTCTTATGCTCAATCGTTATTGCTTTGTTACTATTGGCATTGTGACAGGGTCTTTTGGAGGCTATGGGAGACTCTAAGCCACTTTCATTTTTTAAGGTCCTGCTGGAAATGAGGAAGTGTCAAAACAAAGTTTTTTAAAATGTAGTGTGTTTTAAGTGTTATAGTAAGCAAATCCACACTATTACATGTTTATTAAAAAATACAAAAATGCAACACCTTCAGGACAATAGACATAGAGGTAAGTCCTGGGCCAAGATTCCCTGTGGAGGCTGCTCTGAAGCTCCTGCTCCACCCAGCCACACCGGGATCTTACCGGGAGAAGCAGCCCAGGGTCAGAGGCTAGGATGAGTGGTGGGAAGCTTGTCTTAGAGAGAGGGGAGATGAGGTGTCCCAGTTGATGGTCTTTTGCAAGGCTGGTTTAGGGGAAATGGGATAAAAGTGACTGGCAGGAACCTGGCTTGCAAAGCAAATACTGAATGTTCATCATGGAAATATTAACACTTTAAGACCCTGGAAATAATGTCACCCATTTAGTTATAAATACACACTTCTGTAGCTGGCTGTTATTTTAGATTTCAAGTAGATCTTTTAAGTTTTTGAACAGGTGCCATCCTACTTTTTCTTTGGTTCCAGAAATCACTACCACCTCCTCTCCCCTCCCTCTTTCCAGATGAGGATATAAAATAGAATTCAGTAAGTATTTATTAGGCAAATCCTATATGCAGAATCCTGTGTTTGGGGCTGAAATGACAGCAGTAACAATGGCCATTGACTAAGCACATACTCTGCACCAACACATAACAACCTTATGAGGTCAGTGAATTATCGTCATCATTTTACAGATGAAAAGAGTGAGGCTCAACGAGCAAGTCTATCAGATTCCAAGTTTGTTGGCATATTGTTGGGATTCTGCAGCTATTGAAAGCTCCAAGTTGAAGTGACAGGTCAGACTGTAACTTTATAATTAACTTTTATCATCTAAAAGTTAAAAAACATTTGTAAAATGTGAGAATTGGACTGGATAATTGCTAAGTCCCCTTATAAATTTTATTTTCCTCTCTATCAGAGGAACAGACATTTGGTATAAACTGGAAATTTGTCTTTCGAATTATTCTTTCCTATGAACTTCTAGTTTTAAAACCTTTTTGAAGTTTATAACTTTACATAGAGAAAAATGTATATATCTTGATGAATGAACAGAATGAACACCCCACATGTAACCAGAACCTATAACAGAAACATTAGCTTCTACTTTAATTTCAGAGATGTATTACCATTAACTAATTCATTCATTTAACTAATATTCACTGAGCATCTACACTGTGCTAAAAAAAATGATACTGAGTCAAAAGAATGAGAAGGCACATCACAAACTGGGAGCATATATTTGCAAAAGATATTTGATAAAGGACTAGTATTCAAAATATATAAAGAACATTTAAAACTAAACAATAAGAAAATAAACAACCCAATTAAAATGTGGGCCAAATGCCTTAAGAGACACTTCACCAAAGAAGATATGTGGATTGTAAATGTGCATATGAAAAAACACTCCACATTATATGTCATCAGGGAAATGCAGCAGAGAATGTGGAGCAACGAGAACTTTCATTCATTGTCGCTCTCGACTGCAAAATGGTACAGTCACTATGGAAGACAGTTTGGCGGTTCTTACAAAACTAAGCATACTCTTAACCATACAACCCAGCAATTTACCAGACGAAAATTGTTTACCCAAGAAATTGAAAACTTATGTCCACACAAAGACCTTCACTCAGACATTTATGGCAGCTTTATTCATAATTGCTCAAAGTTGGAAGCAACCTTCAGTAGGTGAACAGATAAATAAACTATGGTACCTCTAGTTGATAGAATATTATTCAGTGCTAAAAAGAAATGAACTAAAAAGCCATGAACAGACATGGAGGAACCTTAAATGTCTATCACTAAGTGAAAGAAGCCAGTCTGGAAAGCTATATACTATAGGATTCCAACTATATGATATTTTAGAAAGGCAAAATTATGGAGATAGTAAAAGATCAGTGGTTGTCAGGGGTTTGAGGGAAAGGAGAGATGAATAGGCAGAGCATAGAGGATTTTTAGGGCAGTGAAACTACTCTGTGTGATACTACAATGAAGCATGCATGTCATTATAAATTTGTTCCAAATCCATAGAATGTACAACACCAAGAGTGAATCCCAGTGTAAACTATGGACTTTGAATAATAATGTGTCGATGTAGGTACATCAATAGGAGCAAATGTACATCCTCTTGTGGAGGATGTTGATAATAAAGGAGGTCTGGGGCCAGGGGCACATGGAACTTTCTATACTTTCTGCTCAGTTTTGCTGTGGATCTAAAACTGTTCTAAAAAAAACAAAGCCTATTTTTTTTTTAAATGATGCAGAGTGGAGACCGACATTAGGTGACCCTAGTTCTAGGCTTACCATTCTAAGACCAAGGACAAATTATTCAATCATTTCTCGAAAGTGAAGAAATAAGACTTGATAAAATCATATGCCCCTTTTAGCTCTGGATCTTGTGTAATAAAAATTATATTGAGGAACATTAACCATTTCACAAAGCATTTTGTCTTAGCCAAACTGAGTCCTCTTTATATTTCATTTTCCCCTGTGCCTATGTCAAAAAATTATTCAGATTATAATCATATCTAAAACCTTTCTATGATTGTTAATAGTGCACAGAGCACAGACGCCAAACAAAATTGTGAAGGAAGCACATGTCCATTTGTTGCCCAGCAGCTTCCCTTTCCCCTCTCCCTTGTCTTATTTTGCTTCTGTCTTGGGGGAGCCTAGGACCCTTGGACTCTTCCCTTCTCCTTTATGGAGACCTGCTGTCAGGAAGGATCTCCGTGGTTCTCCCTGACCCACCTGCTTCTCCCAGACTGCGAGGAATAACATGCTCCTGCAGGTGTGCCCTAGGGTGCTGGAACATAGCTCTGTAATGCACCACGGGTTCGGTCGCTGGTCTCCATACCCAGCCCCCTAACTGGACTCCTTGACAACAAGAACCACATCTTACTCTGAACATAGGCTCAGTTTATAGTTTTGAATAAAGTCACTTCATATGAAAGTGTTCATAAAACCAGCTTTGTTAGCTTGTACTTGTTTGGAGTACATTTGGTCCTCATTATTCATGATTCTGTATTTTCAAATTTTCCTATTCACTAAACTTTATTTGTGACCTCACCGGTGCTTTTTCGGTCATTCAGGGACATACTCAGGGCAGCAAAAAATTTGAGTCACTGAAGCACACACCTTCCCAGCTGAGGTCAAGCAAGCTGACCTCTGCTTTCTTGTTTCAGCTCTCATATTGCAAATATGTAGCTTTTTTACGGTATATTTAGTGTCTTTTTTTTTTTTTCATTTTGTGTACTTTTTGTTGGTGATTTTGCTATTTAAAAGGATTCTCAAGTGTAGGGCTGAAGTGCTTGCTGTCTAGTGTTCCAGTACAAGAAGGTTGCTATGCGCCTTATGGAGAAAAGTGTGTTTAGGTGAGCTTCATTCAAGCATGAGTTGTGCCATTGGCCATGAGTTCAGTGTTCATGAATCAACAATGTATACTCAATAAGGTATCTTTACACACAAACACACATGAAATAAGGTTATGTTTTGATCGGTTGATGAAAATGTCGTGACCACTAGCAGGAACCTAGCCTTGCATTTCCTCTAAGAGTCATGGTTCAGTATTTGCTAATTCAGTGTTTGTGGCAACTTTACAGAAAGAACCTAACTATTACAAATAATGAGAATTGACAGTATTTGCATTTTTTTTTTACAAAGAGAAAAGGCCTGAATCTCTTTTTAGGAATCCTCTGACCATCACAAACGAGTGGGTTTATTCAGTCAACAAACAAGGTGGAAGAAGCGGCCAGCCCTGGGTCCCTGAACTCGTGCTCCCCCCTTGAGAACGCACAGCTTAAAACGTCTCAGAAAGGTAAAAAATGCAACCAAGTGTCACTGCTATCCAGCCTATGATTTTACTGTGGGAAATCTACACTTTATAAAAAGTAAAAGCCAATTCTTTTCAACACTTACCTTATTAGAAACATTATTAATAAGTAATTGGTTTTTTAAACAACTTGTTATGAGAAAAACAAAACAACTTCTTACCTAACTTCCGATCTGCAATACTCTAAATTCAGACTCTTTATTAAAGATTAAAATATAAATTAAGTATTAAAATGTAAATTGTACTGAAGCTCCATAGACCTCATTATAAGATGGATATTGAGCAGAACAACTCTTTCCTGCTCAGTAAATGCAAATAGAAAGGCATCAAAACTTGCTACTTGTAACTGGAATCTTGAGTCTATTAATTTTCCATGCTTTTTTTACAAAAGGACATAAAAGATGAGGGAAATAACTTTAAAAACAAATAGCGAAAGTAAAAATTATAAGCACAGATATTGCAATGATTCAACCAAATAATTAAGATAAATGGTGTACTAGTTTCCAGCGGCTGCTGTAACAAATTACCACAACTTGGCGGTTTAAGACAACAAAAATGTATCCTCTCACAGTTCTGGAGGCCAAGAGTCCAAAATCAGTCTCACCTAGCTTCCAGCACTGCAGAGCTGAGAGCCACTGTGCTTCTCTCACCTTGTCTTTTTACCTGTGAACCTGAAAGATTTATTGCTTTACTATGGAAATTCAGAAATCTACCAAGATACACTTCGGTGTAGAATTTGGTGAAAACTTCCAAGATGGTTTCTGGTCTTTGTTCATCTGCAGGAAATTTTCTTGCAAATGTGAATTATTGCATCTAACCCACCTGTCCCTCTTTTCCGTGTGTTTTCCATCACAGTGGCCATCTCTTTGTATTGGCTCTGTGGTTTGGGTCTAATTTTTTAAGCGTCTTTATTTTTGTGTTCTGATTCCTTGTCATTTCTCTTTTGAGCTGTTGTCCTTCTCTGATGCATTATTGCTTGTTGTTTACTTCTTGGGGCTCAGGTACAGCTGCAAAGAACCTTCTATGCTATTACTTCTGAGAGCAGTAGGAGGCTCTGTGGTCTCTGAGAGCCCAGGGGCTGGCAGTGGACCAAATGGTGGATTGTCAGACTCCTGTGAAGGAACTATAGGAAGGAAGGCTTTATGTTTCCTGTCTTTTCATGGGTTCCCAGCCTCACGGATAAAATGGGTTCAGCCTCCCTTTTCAACCCTTGAGATTAGATATACCAGTGGATGCAGATTCTCCTGGGGTGGGCAATCCCTCAGGCTAGCTCTGCCAGGATACTCTGTGTTCAGAGCCTCATCTGAGTCCCTCAAACACTAGTTCCCAGGCTCTCTTATGGCCCAGTGGGGAGGAAGCTGCTTAACTTACCTGATGCCCCCTTACCAGTTGCCAATATCTGTCTGGATTAGGTCAGACAGACAGGCTGGAATTGTGGTTGGGAGGGAAAGGAGTCAGGACATCTTTCCCCATTCCCTTTTCTACAAGTCACAACTCTTTCCACCCTTAAAGGATGTTTACAAAACCACTTTCATTTTGAATCCCTTCCTGATTCTCCTGTCCCAATGGTTGAACTTTGGGATATTCTAAGGAACCCCCAAAGACTCTAATTTCACAGATTGGGGGTGCAGCCTCAGCTTCGGGATTTTTAGAGCCCTCCAGGTGACTCCCATGCAGCCAGGGGTGAGCAGCACTGATCTCACCTGTTGCGATCATTCCCTCCCACCTCCTCACAGCGTTCAGACTGTCCTGTGTTATACCTTTGTGTGCTTATTTATCCTCCTACCAGGAAGCTTCTTGAGCTCACATTCACTTATTCGCTCAGTAATTTAGTCATTCACTTCCTCATTTCATTCATTCACTCATTCATTTATTCATTCAATAAACATTTAGGGTCCACCATACTCTAGGTGGCGGGCCCCAGAAGATTCAAAGATGAATAAAAGTCTCTGTGTAAATGTATTTACAGACTTGTATGAGTTTAGTTAATATTTTTCAAATGAAGATCTTTTCCTTGCAGTTTTTTCTAAAGTAAACCTGGACTTTCAACTGCCCAACCACCCTGCCCTGAAAAGAGTTTTTGTGAGGAAAAGTCCTATGTCAAATTCAATTTTTAAAAATCAAAATGTTTGAAGACTGCAGTGTCAGTTGCTGACAGAGACAAATGAGAAAAGTCAGAAGATCTGTGAATAAGGAAGCTTCAAAAGTCACATAGCATGCAGAGTTGCATCACTAACATCTGCTGCTTACTAACCTAGAATCTAAACCAATGGCATTGTTCCCTTTTCTTGCCACAAATTTCTCTTTTTTTTCTGGAACTGGATATGTACATAAGTTCTATATGAATAATGTTTGCTCTGAGTCATAGAAATGAAAAACTAGTTCTAACTACTAATTTTTGGTGTAACCTAATATTTACAGATAACTCGTGTACACTGGTTAGGAGGCAGTGCCACGGAGGAATAAAGACCACCAACCCCAGAATTTGGTGATGCGGCTCTCATCCCTCTTTGACATTTCTCCTGTGTCTTGAGCACCCCTCACTCATGACTGGGAGCCCAGATGATCTCTTTCCAGCCTGAGTGAATATTTAGGTGGACAGGCTTTCAAAAATATGCTAATGGAATGCCAGAAGAAGGGGTGTCTATGGAGAGATGCTGCCTTTAGGCTAAATTCTTTAAGTGCCAGAAAAAGCAAGGAAGATTGGCTTCTAAGTTAGAACAATGAATGTCACAAAGTTGGCATTCCCTCTCTTAACTTAATGCATTTAAAGTCACATCTCACCTATCTGGAACCCAGAACCAAGAAAGAAAATGAAAAGGACTCTAAACCTAGCTAGAGATAGAAGTTCTACCACATGGACACTCAACCACTTTGTCTAGGAAGACCCAGCTCTCATCCAACATCCTTTTTCTTTCCTTTACACACAGTTTTAACAAGTTTGAGGATGTGATTTCCAAACCTATAAGAAGTAGATAGTAATACATTGAGAAAGATGTAGAGGATATGGCATATGGCAGCCATGAGAAGCAAGCAGGAGATGAAAGAAAAGAAAAAAAGGAAGGAAAGAAGGAAGGAAGGAAGGAAAGAAGGAAGGAAGGAAGGAAGGAAGGAAGGAAGGAAGGAAGGAA
>NW_006439568.1:25059727-25062195 GCF_000325575.1 Pteropus alecto | reverse complement strand
GAAAGAAAGAAAGAAAGAAAGAAAGAAAGAAAGAAAGAAAGAAAGAAAGAAAGAAAGAAAGAAAGACAGACAAAATGTACATTGAATGGCATTTCTCCATTTTTTCCCAGCACATTCTACTTTCAATAAATATGAATGTTTCAAAGGGAGGCTAAACCCATTTTATCCGTGAGGCTGGGAACCCACGAAAAGACAGGAAATATAAAGCCTTCCTTTCTGTAGTTCCTTCACAGGGGTCTGACAACCCACCATTTGGTCCACTGCCAGCCACTGGGCTCTCAGAGACCATAGAGCCTCCTATTGCTCTCAGAATCAATAGCATAGAAGGTTCTTTGCAGCTGTACCTGAGTCCCAAGAAGTAAACAACAAGCAATAATGCATCAGAGAAGGACAACAGCTCAAGAGAGAAATGACAAGAAATCAGAACATAAAAATAAAGATTCATACAAGATTAATACGATTGGTTGTTGTTTTCTACAACTTATAGAAAAACTAATAAGAGAAACTGTGGAAGCCTAAGAAGAGCCTTCAAAAGACAGCCTGGAACTTAAACAAACAAATATGACTTTCAAATTAAAACAAAGTGAATTAGATGAAAAGTAGTAAATTCAGTGCTGAGGCTCAATTCAGGGCCGGGAGGACAAAGTGGAAAAAGTAATTCGTAACACAGACCCGATACAAAGAGATGGCCTCCGTGAAGAAAAACAGCAATGCGAGAAGGAGGAGGGACAGGTGGGGAAGTGGCAACAATTCAAAAACAATGCAAGAAAATTTCCTGCAGATGAACAAAGACCAGAAACCATCTTGGAAGTTTTCACCAAATGCTACACCTAAGCATACCTTGGTAAATTTCTGAATTCCCAAGGTAAAGCAATAAATCTTTCAGGTTCACAAGTAAAAAGACAAAGTAAGAGAAGCATAGTCCTGCAGCATTGGAAGCGAGGTGAGTAACATTTATAGACTTTTGAGAGAAAAAGGACTGCTACCTAAGATTCCTATGCTAGCCAATGTATCTTTCACTTCTCAGTGAGGAAGTTATTTGGGGTATGCAAGAATTCAGGGAATATATTATTCACACACTCCATCTGGGGAAAATACTAGAGAGAGAGGATTCTAATTAAACAACAGATGAATGAGAACAGAGAACTCAAGATCTGGGAAGAAGGATATGATAGGAAATAGAAGTGAGCTCTGCTGCTTGTTATTTATATATACATACCTACGACATCTAAATCCATAATGGAAGGCTGCCTAAGAACGTGTACTAAAAGTTCTAGATAAGGACTCTTGAAATAGGCAGAGAATGCTCCAAGAAAATTCTGATAATAAGAACCTACAATGAAAAGTTCTTCTATGTCTCAACGAAACCTAGAAGTTGGAGAGGGACATAACAAAAAAGCAAAAGCATTGTCTCTCCTGCAGCGGGAGAGGAGGGTGAGGAAGAAAAAGTATTCTAAAGGAGAATTAGTAAACATGAAAGCCGAGTGAACTAAACAGAAAACAAAAAGATAGTAGACACTGTAAACAAATCCTAAGGCTAGTTCTCAAAAAATTCAACAAAAATTATAAACCCCTTGATTAAAGTGTGATTAAAGAGAGAACAAAAAATAAACATGACTGGGATTGAAAAAAAGAGCAATCACTATAGATATGAAAGATCAAAATAATTATAATTTATTATATGTTAACTCTATGAAAATAAATTTGAAGATCTAGAGGAAATTACCAAAATTAATCCAAGAAGTGAACTCCTAAATAAATAATTATAGCGGAAGAGAAGAGAAAGATTAAGATCTATCATTAAAAAGGGAAACAGGACAGATGGTTCCACAGCTCAGTTTTCTAATCTTCAAAGAATAGATCATATCAATGTTAATTAATTTATGCTAGGCCATGGAAAAAATTGAAAGCTTCTCAATTTATTTTATGAAGCAAGCATAATTTTAGTTTTAAACTCTGATAAAGGTGGTACAAAAAAGAAAACTATAGGCCAATCTTACAGCCGTAGATGCAAAAATTCTAAATAAAATAATGAATAGAATCTAGCAATGTGGCAAAAGAATAATAATACACTGTGGCTAAGCCGAGTTTATTCTAGGATTACAAAGCACGACATCATGAAATCTATCAACATATTTTCATCAATAAATTAAAAATGGAAAACCATACCATCCTATCGATAGTTCCTGAAAAGGTACCTGATAAAGTTCAGCAACCATCCCTATTAAAGATTTAAGGAAAATAAGGAAAAAATAGACAGTTGTTGGATATAATAAAGTCTCTTTATCATAAACCAATTCGTACCCCGGTCCCTGCTGCCCAAGGCGCCCCTGGGGCACATTCACCTGCTGCGCCTCCTCCCACTCTCTCCTCCTCCCACTCTCTCCTCCTCCCTTCCCCGCTACTTCTCCCTCAGCCTCCCTCACCCAGGCTTCTGGTTCGCGGACGTGTGCGCAGGGAGAGGGCCG
>NW_006439568.1:25037190-25059692 GCF_000325575.1 Pteropus alecto | reverse complement strand
AGAGGAGGAAGAAAGAAGGAGGTCTCTAAACCGCGGCTCTTAGGAAGCGGACCACCTGCGAATTGGTGGTGAAGCACGAGGGAGCGACTGGCTGCAAAAGCCACTGACAGGAGGGCGCCCCCTACTGGAGGAGTGGAGAAACCTCATTATTACAGGCCTGGTACTGCGGCACTCCAGTGAAATTAGAAGTTATCAGAAGTCCACAGAACTTCTGATTCGGCAAACTTCCTTCCAGTGTCTGGTGCGAGAAATTGCTCAGGACTTCAAAACAGGTCTGCGCTTCCAGGGTGCTTTGCTGGAAGCAAGTGAGGCCTATCCGGTCGGCCTTTTTGAAGACATCAACCTGTGTGTTCTCCATGCCAAACGTGTGGCAAATATGCCAAAATACATCCGGCCAGCATGCCGCATAGGTAGAGAACGTGCTGAAGAACCCACTGTGATGGGAAATACTTCATTATTTTTTTTTCTCTTTTTCCTGTTAATGTTAGTTTTGAAGTTACATATAACCCATAGGGTCAAAAAGTACCTAAGTATATTATTGCAAGTGGGAAAATAGGAGACAGAAATCAGGTACTTGGCAGTTTTTCCATTTTCATTTATGTGAATTTTTAATAGAAATGCAGGGACATAAAACATAAATCAAGTCAAAATGGTTCAGTGAACAAGTTTCAGCAGTTCAACTTTATAACAATTATAAATAAACATGTTAAATTTTTCTGCACAATGCCAGCATTTGGATTTTTTTAAAACAGGTAAATTTCTTATTGATGGGAACTAAATGATGTTTGTAGCATTTTAATCATACAGTGGATTCCATCCATTCACTATACTTTTCTGAGTTGTCCTACATGCAAGTACGTTTTTAAAGTTGTCTGTCTTCTGTGCTGTTTCTGTAAGTTTGCTCTTAGGATATTTAAAACTATTTTTAAAAAGCAGCCAATATCATTCTAATCAGCAAAACACCAAAAGCATTTCAATTAAAATCAAGAACCGGACAAGAATACCCACTATTGCCGTTTTAATTCGACATTTTCTTAGAGATTTAAACAAACGTAATAAGGTAAGAAAATAAAGTGATTAGTGCAAACATTTGAAAGAAGAAATAAAGTATTGGAACACTTCTTTTTGCTCATGGTTCTCTTTTTTTCTAGATTTATGCCTGCTATTAACATCATTAACTTAACAGTACCTTTGAGGTTTTTAGAAAATACAAAAAGGACATCAAATTAAGTAACCGGATATATATTTGACAATATTTTCTTCCACTAACGACATGATTGCATTCTAAAACCCAGAAAACACTGTAAATAAAAACAACAACAACAACACTCAAATTAATGAAGAATTTGGTAAGGTGGCAAGATTTATAAAAATGCGTACAAAAATAAATTACTTCTCCACACTACAGCATGTTCATCTAAAAATAGGAATGAGAAAAATATTTAATATTTGTGACAAAATCTACAAAATATTGATGAATGTAAAAAAGATATAGGGCTATATAAAAAATTGTAAAAGACATAAAATCTGAATAGATTTTAACACCATACAATTTGTTCAGAAGAGTAAATGTAAAAATGTCATCCTCCCAAAATTATAAGTGTAATGCAAACCCAATTACAATTCCAGAAGGATTTTTGATTGTAAGTAACTTTTGCTTCGAAGTACAACATACAAATAGAAACGTGCACAAATCATGTGTGTCCATGTAACTAACATCTGCATTAAGAAATAGAACATAACTATTACCCCAGAAGACCCCTTCATGCCCCCTCCAAGTCTCCCATATACTTATTTTTGCCTCCCAGTTTTTGTTTTATTATCAGATAAAAAGTAGTTACAACTTACATGGAGGAATAAATGTCCAAAAGAAAAAAAAAATAAGAAAAAGAAAAACAGTAATGGAGGCATAATCTTATCAGATATCAGAACACTCAAAAAAGCCATTGTAATCAAATCATTGTGTATTAGTACAAGACAAGACCAATCAGTGAGAGGAACAGAATAGGGGATATAAAAAATTTGAAAAAAATCAATCCTAGTACTTGTCAACATGTGTCATATATTAAATGACAAAGTTGATAGTTAAAGTCAGCAAGGAAAGGATAGATTATTTAATACATGCATGATATAATCTCAATTTACTATTCTTTAAAAGAACAAGTTAAATCCCATCTTATGCCAAATTCTAGACATAATAAGGACTTTTTAATTTATGTGAAATAGATAAATAACTTAGAAGAAAATCTAGGTAAATACATGGCTTGGGGAGATCTCCTTATCAGGAGAGGAAACCCAGAATCTCTGGAAAAAAGACGTATTTGACTTATTTAAATTGATAATGATGGGTAAATCATGAAAGAGTCTCATCATGGATTATTATATAGCCAATACAAAAAAGAGAACTAGAACCACATCAGGTAAGAGATTCCACAAGGTATTTTTGAGTGAGAAAATGCATAATCTAATTTTTCCAAAGCAAGCAATGAACTCTGCAAAACCCTAAATACATGGAAATTATATGTTATATAGTATCTAAATATATATATTTGTATATGGTTATATGAGCATGGAGAAATTAAAAAGCTACTAGTATCTGGTTGTCTGGGGGTAGGGTCTGGGGGAGAGAGCTGGGTGGTGGGTATTTGAGAAGACAAAGAAGTGGGAAGTTTTAGGGAATGTGTGGATGAGCGTGAGCACTTCAGCTTACCTGAGGGGTACTTCTAAGGTCTGGGTTCACTCAAAGCTCACAGTTCAAGGCTGCTGGTGGGGACCCTCTTGTGGGATACTAAGACCAGACTCTCCTTACAGGATGAGGGTGTAGGACAAATCAGAGAGAGTGCCTCCCTCCCTCCAACATCTGACCTGCTGAAATCATGTCATTATGAATATCTATCAAGGGCATTGTAGGGACCCCATAGTCTGGAAAGTACAGGGTCTTCTGTGTTTAGGATGAGGTGCTCCTGTAGGTCTCCTAACCTGTGGGCAGTGAGGTCACCATGGGAACACTGTATGTGCGTGTGCAGAACCCAAATAACTCCAGGGTCCGCATGACCCAGTTTTGATAGTCAAAGTCCTACCAAAGTCCACAAGTCAAAGTTCTTAAGCATAAACTCCAATTTTCACTTATATCCCTTGAAGAAAATCTAGAGATCCAATTCATAATCTACATCATTGCATCTTAAACTACCCTTCCTTGGGGCATATTACTCTGGAGTGATGGAAAACGTTTAAGAGCCAAATAGAGGTGGTAGTCATACAACATTGTGAATGTAACTAAATGCCACTGAATTGTTCACTTTAAAATGGTTAATTTCATGTCATGTGAGTTTCACCTCCATGAATTATTTGGGGAAAAATATCCCTTTGTCTTCCAGCCTAAAATTGCTTTTGTATCTTACTGTCGTCTCTACCAAAAATATTCCCCAAATCCCAGCCCACAAACCTAGTCAGTTTAGTTCCCTTCTCTCTTCCTTCCTGTTTCCAGTCCTGTGTCTCTGTACCCAGGCTCCTTTTCCCGCATCTCAGAAGCCAGGAGACAGGCTGGCAAACAAGGAATTCTCCATGTGGGTGAGGAAAGAGAGAAGCTGAGGGGGAAAAGACACATTTTCCCTTAACAGGTGGTGGGAATGGGCGAGGCGAAGGCTGCTATTACTCATTAGTCAGATTTGTGCCTCTCACATATGTGAGCCCAAGGTAATTTTGGAACCTGTCACCTTCAGCAGCTTGTCTTCCCCACACTTTGAGTTTGCTGCTCCCACTTATCACAACAGCTACTCTTGCTCCCCAACCCCCAAAGTCAAGGCCCTGCAGCTGGGAGCCCCCAATCTAAGATTACTTTTGGAGAGGGACAGGGTACCTCCAGTGCTCTGCAGGGGAGGGGAAGAAGAGACTGAAGGAGAGCTCCGCCCCGCAGCGCGCAGTCTTGCATAACAGGTGGTTTTGTTTATTTTTCTCCATCGATTTACAAAATTGTACCCTTTACTAAAACAGCCCTTCAGCCCAAGCACAACAAGTACAGGCACAGTACTTTTGTACTTTTTTGTGTGTGCTTTTGTACAAAAAGATGACATTTAATTAAAAGACAGAAACATAAGCAGTAGACATCATGACAGAGCAGCAGAAATTGCCACAAAATAAACATCCGAGCAGCCACCACCATTTGCTCAGCAACTGAGAGGACAAGGATACAGAAGTGGCCCTCGCTCACCTCCTCACCCTTCATCTGGGGCAGGGTGAGAAGGCAGGATCAGGCCTAGTCTGCTGGATCTGGGCACCCAAGGCTCCAGCCCCAGCCTCCCTACTCTGCCCTTTAAAGAGAGTGGGTTTCCTTGGGCTATTCCCACAAGTTAACTGTGTTTTAGGGTCCTAGTATTACTAAGACCAAAGAAAATTCCTGAAAGTCAATTTGGCACAGTGGAAACAACTTTATATTTCATTTTCTTCTATAAGTCAAATTAATTTGGGTTCGAAACCTGGCTCTGTCACTTACCAGCTTTGCTGAACTTGCACAAATCACATAAATTCTTTAAGCTTTTGTCTGCTCATCTCTGAGCAGACAAGACTATTGGTCAGAACATTATAACTAGTTTACTGGTAATCTCAACTCTCTGGGAACATAACATGGAATGGCTTTTGTTTTGTTTTGGTTTTTATTGAGATATAATCGACATATGACATTGGACTAGGAAATGTTTTCATTTTTTTGTGAAACTGCTCCCAACTGCTCTCACAGCTCGATTTCTCACTGGGTAGCAGCTCCTTTGAATGACAGATGAGCCCAAGTCCTTAATACTTCAGTCACCTTTTGTTATTAAACAGTTACTTTTGGTCCTTAAGATTCTACCTTGTTCATTTTAAAACTTCAGTCTTCTATCCATTTCAAGTACTTTTCCTCCCATTTTAGGATTGGCAGATTAAATACAGCATGGCCAGTAAAATTGGAATTTTAGACAAGTACTTTTTATAAGTATGTCTCATATAATACTTTTATTGTTATTTGCTAAATCTGGCAACACTTCACCTTCTCCCAAGCACAGGCTACTACTTTGGCTTTAGGGAAGTGGCTCTCAACCCAGGCTGCTCATTAAAAATTTTAATGCCTGGGTTCTCTACTCCAGACCAGTTAAATCAGGATATCTGGGCATACCAAGAATTTTTTTTAAAGTTCCCCAAGTAATTCTAATATGCAGCCAGGATTGAGTCTACTACTAGGGCTTTAGAGGGTGGTCTGGTTTCCTCTTACTCTACCAACACCTCCCGCTTCCCAGCATGCACTGCTTTAGTGTTGGGAGAGTCTTACTAGACTGCCTGTTGTGAGCTAGTAATCCTCTCTGTTGGTAACCACAGCTCCACTATCTCTATTTGACACCAACAGACCATTTGTTCCCAGGGTATGGCAGGCATCCAAATATGGGCTCTCCTGTGAAGTGCATTTGTTGGTTCTTTGGAGGGTCCTATAAGGGTCTTCCTTCTGTCTGGTCCCTCGTGTGGAGATTTAGTTTGCCTTCCCCAATTCAGCCCCCTGCCAGAAGTAACCCCGACAATAGCCTCTTGCTGCTGAGGGCCCCTCCCTCTCCCCACAGTGCCCTTCTAAGAAAAGGATACTGGCAGAATAGCTTAAGCAAGAACCCATTCTGCAGAGCCCAGTTGACCCACATAGCTTGTCTCAGTAAGCCTGCGGGGACTCAGCTGGCCCCAAATGCAGCAGCTCTCTAAACTTTTAGCAGGGGGCACTGAGCACCTGTTATTCTCAGGTGAAGGCCCTAGTTGCCAATTCCAGCCATCCCTCTGCACTCACCACCATTTACACTCATAATAATTAATGTCTGTTGAGATTTTCTATGTGCCTGGTTCCATGCTAAACACAGGGCAGGGAGATAGGAATTACTTCTCCACTTTTCAGATAAATAAATATTAGTTAAGAGAGTTTAATTTGATGAAAGTCATATAGCTAATAAGAATCAGAGCTCAAATTTGACTCCAAAATTCTTGCTCTTTACATTATAATACTCCCACTGTGATATAATTTAAGAATGAAGCTTACCTTGGTGTCTTATACACAGCAGGCACTCAACAAATATTAGTTATATCTCCCTAGGTAACCCTCAAACTGGGAATCCATCAAGTACAATTTTATAATGTTCCATCCAAGTTAGTAGGAAATGATTTAAAGTTTTGTTTCAGCATACTCATGTATTAATCTAGTAAGTAATTCATTCTTTGAAAACCCCTAATATGTGCCAGGCTCTATGCTAGTTCTAAGATAGGAGATTAAAAAAAAATTGCATTAGTTTCCTGTGGCTCCCTCAACAAATTACCACAAACCGGGTGGCTTATTAAAGCAAGAGAAATTTATTCTCTCATAGTTCTGGAGGCCAGAAGTCTGAAATCAATGTGCCAGCAGGACCACACTTCCTCTGAAGGTTCTAGGGGACATCTTTCCTTGCCTCTTCCAGTGTATGGCAGCTCAGGTGCTCCTTGGATTATGGCTGTTCACTCCAGTATCTGCTTCCACTTTCTCCCTGTGTCGATGTCTTCCTCTCTTCTTTCTATAAGAACATTTGTCATTAGATGTAGGGCCCACCTGATAATCCACAATAATTTCATCTCAAGATACTTAATTACATCTGCGAAGACGCCTTTTCCAAATAAGGTCACATTCACAGGTTCTGAGACCTAGGACGTGGCCAAATCTAGGAGGCAGGGATGGGGGTGGGAGGGCGCCATTTAACTCAGCACAAGAGTGCAGCATGGTGTGTTGGGAAGAACTTGCCTTTGGTCTTTGGAGTCAAAAAAAAAAACATGTTCGAATTCCACCCATGCCATTAATTCACTTGGGCAATGACAGTTCCATGTTTACAGCACAATATTAACTGAAAAGAGCAAGACACAAAATAGCATAAAGTGTAGGATCTCAACTTGGTGAGATATACACATACTCATGCACTCCTCTCACCCCTAAAAAAAGACTGGAAGAATGTGTATTAGAAGCATAACAGTGGTTGTCTCTGGGAGGTGAGATATTGGGTAGTTTTAATTTTCTTCTTTATACTTTCCAGTACTTTCCAAGTTTTCTATAATCCAGGTTAGGAGAGCTACCCCTTCCCCCATTCAACCCTGTTGCAAACCCCTGTATGACAGATCTCCACAGGGAAGGTACATTCCTAAGATCCCAGAGCCACCCTGGATTCTTTACACACTAGATCCTGGCTGTCAGACTCTCCTGTTTTGTGTGATTCCCTAGTCTCTACCCAGTAATTTCCCTCTTTCAAGAGGGAAGAACTGGTTTCTGTTGCCTGTAAATAAAAGAATCTTAATACTGTACCTTAATTGCTTTCAGGTACACACATTTCATGTCCTCAACTACCTGCAAGCTCTTTGATGCTAAGGACTATAACTTTTACTTTTCATTTTCTCTCTCTCTCAGAGCACAACTAAGCCAGGTACATAGGAACATAGATACTGTGGCTGTCCCTCGACTGGGCAGAGAGCCCGAGAGGGCATACAACAAAAAACTTCTGAAGGATATGGGTCTCTGAGGTGTGGGGAAGGTAATGGAAAATCGGGCGCCTGTCCTCTCTAATCAGCTGCGGAGGCAGGAGACCAGCACTTTGCGAGAGCAGAGCTAGCTTTCAGAAGGAGAAAAAATATGCAAGTGCTGATCCTATATAAAAGCAATCTAGAAAGCAAAACAAATGAACAAATAAAACAGAAACAAAGTCATAGGTACAGAGAACAAACTGATGGTTGCCAGAGGGAGGATGGGTGAGTAGGTGAAAAAGGTAAAAGGTACTAAGGAGCACAAACTGACAGTAATAGAATCAGTCAAGTAATGTACAGCATGGGGAATATAGTCAATAATATTGCAATAACTATGGATGGTGTTGGATGGGTACTAGACTGATCAGGGTGATCACTTTGCAAGGCATATAAATATCTAATCAAGTTGTTGTATACCCGAAACTAATATAATATTGTATGTCAACGATAATTTTAAAATTTTTAAAAATATTCTCTTCACTAGTCATTAGCCAGCAGGCCCAGCTCGCAGAGAGAAAGAAATAATGATCTTGGGGATATTTGAAGAGGCCGTTCTGGAGTCAGAACATGCAGGCTTACCCCTGCTTACAAAATGAACCCTTCCAAACTGACTTTCTTTCTTTCTTTCTTTCTTTCTTTCTTTCTTTCTTTCTTTCTTTCTTTTTCTTTCTTTCTTTCTTTCTTTCTTTCTTTCTTTCTTTCTTTCTTTCTTTCTTTCTTTCTTTCTTTCTTTCTTTCTTTCTCTTTCTTTCTTTCTTTCTCTTTCTTTCTTTCTTTCTTTCTTTCTTTTTCTTTCTTTCTTTCTTTCTTTCTTTCTTTTTGTGATCAAACAGTTTCGTAGATGATGTCTATTTTGTACAATGAGTTTTTGCAAGCATTATGCAATATTTACCCCTCCTCAAAAGATGTCAGTTTAATCAAGGGTAACCCTCACTGCCTCTATGCTGAGTTGGGTGGCCTGCCACTCCAGTCCATGTGTCTCTGTCTCCTTGCGTCTCTGCTTCTCTGTCCCCAACTCCCTTTCAGTTCCTGTCTCTGTTCCCTTTGGCAGGTGTGACTATGCCCGAATCTTTCTGTTACCTCCTCCCTAACATCTACCTCTCCTGCTTAGATGCCACCTTCTCCAGAAAGCCTTCTCTAACCCCACCCCAATCCGCCCCTGCCTTTTCCCCTCTCTCACCTGTAAGAATGGGCACTGTGTCCCTTCAGGGCCACAGTTTCCCTAGCTCCCTGCTCACATTCTTCATAGCACTTATCATGCTGAACAGTAACAACCTGCCTGTCTGTCCCTACATTGAACTGAAAACCACATGAGCCCGGAGACTGGATCTTATTCACCAGTGCAGTCACCATGTTGGCACTTGGTATAGTATTCACTAATTTACTCAATGAGTGTTCATTGACTGCATCTCATGTGCTAGGCACTAGGAGCTGGGAACAAATGATGAATGAAAACACCATGCCTATACTTATGGATGGAACTTACCTTCTAGCTTGGAAGACAGATGTGAATCAAAAAAACACATAAGTAGATATGAAACATCTACTAGGTGACGAGCTCTGTTCTAGATCCTGGAGACAACATGAATCTTTACCTTTGCGGAGTTTATATTTCTAATTACTCTTTGAGAAGCATAATGGAGAAATTCACAGTGCCATTGGGTTTATTACAAAGCCATTGACCTAGTCTGGGTGGATGATTAGGAAATATTTTCCTGAAGAAGTGACAATTTAAGCTCTCAGGCCTGTGCTTGGGACACAGTAAATGTGTGTGTGTGTGTGTGTGTGTGTGTGTGTATCTACATCTCAATCTAGATGTAAAGTTAGATATAAAGCCAGATACAGAGATAGAGATAGAAATAGAGAGAGAGAGAGAGAGAGGGTGGGGGATCCTGAGATCTGAGTGTGAGAAGGAGTTACCTAGGCAAAGAAGAAGGAGTATTACTGGCAGTGTGAACAGCATATGCAAAGGCTCTGAGGCAGATGGGATTACAGTATATTTGAGGACCTGGATAGAAAGTAGAGAACAATAGACATGCAGAGGTAGATGGAGCAGGAGAGACCGGAATTGATTAAATTGGATAACCAATGAATAAGTAGCATACACTCACCAAGGGAGGTGTGACTTCTGTGTGCATCTGCCATACTTGTTGCAGATGGTCCCTCCTTTACGCAGGTGTACCTCTCTTTGCTCTCAGTATTTGCTTCCCTTACCAACCAGCTGATTAGTTGCCAATTAATTCCAGTTGGTTCATAGATGCGGCCACCTGGAGCCTGGCCCCACTCCCACATCCTTTTGGCACTGCATATGTACACAGATCCCTCCTCACACCCATGCCTGTTGAATCCCCTTGTCACACAATCCACAATGCTGAGTGACATCAGGGAGGCAGGATTTGTTATAAAAGTACTGTGAAATGCATGCAGGTGGCTTAAGCCACACTCCTTATGCAGAAAAAAAAATTGATCTGAATCACTTTCTAATTCTGTTTTTAAAAATCTTTCTCCCACATTATGCAAAGCTGAAGAAGTCTTCAGGATGATAACATGAGTTTTCTAGGAAGGAGCTAATGTAATGCTTCTAAAGCCTGTCTTGTGCTTATTGGAACAAACCAGGAAGCTACTCTTTAGCTTGTTTCTCTCTTTTGACATGTTTGTTTTACAGATCAAATAATGTCAAGATGCTAGAATAGGCTCAAAGTACTTCTTTGCTTTTCCTTTGCCACATGGTCTACTGGGAAGTAGGGCCGTCCCTAGGTCTCAGCAAAAGACCCCTGGTCCTCACCATCTGTGAAGCTCACGAACAAACAGCAGAGAAGAGGAAAGACAACACCAGCACCCCCAAAACAAAGAGCAAGAGACTAGGATGACAACAAGGATTAGAAATTACATGCCAAAAGAGTACAGCAAACCGAAGGACACGGAGCGCTGATAAATGTGTCTGTCTGCTAGCCTTTGGGCACCAGTACCCTTACTTCTGCCTCAGATGGCCCACCCCTGGGGGAGATTGATCAAGTGAAGGCTGGATTTAGGCTGAGTTTGAAACCAGGGACAGGAAAATAAAGGATATTGGAATTAAGGATTGAGGACATTGAATGATATCGAGAGAGAGCGTGACTTCCCCAAGCTGGAGAAATTTCTAAGCAGTTCGCCACCCATGAATTTCCTATGAAGTATCCTGGATCTTCAGGAAGATATTTTGTAATTAGAGACCAGGCTAAATTGAAACCACTAAACAGATTTGTGTCTTCATTTTTTTAAATGGATTTTTCTGTCATAAAAAGTGGTATATACAGCTGAAAAGCATAGACACAATCTAACCCATCACCCAGAGAACCCATTAAGAGATTCTCTGGGTCTTTTCTTAAAGTCTCTATTTCACCCGTGCATATATAAGCACCCTCAAATTCCATCAAAAAAAATTTAAGAAATCACATGGCACATACTGTGTTGAAACCTGCTTTTCTTACATAAAAAGACATAATGATGTTGTTCCCTATCAAGTTTCATATCACTTTTAAATAGTATTTAATGACTGAGTCACATGGAGTGGGAGTATTACATTCCCTATGGTTAGAAATTTGTCTTTCTGCATTTTCTGATGTTACCATTGATGTCTTTGCCAATAAAACTCAGTGCATAGCCATGATTGTCTTAGGATAAATTCCTACAAGTGGGATTGCTGGGACAAAGGGCATACATGTTTTTAAATAATTTGCATAGGATTCCAAATCCCCTTGTAAAGGTCATCCCTATTTACACTCTGGAGTCCGGCTGAAGGTATATACACATTCCCATTTTCTCACATTCTCAGTAACATATACCTTACAGGATGTTAATTCAGGAGAGCACTGGCCATGCTAATTTGGCAAATGTGAAGGAAGTACACATCACAACCTCACCATTCTAGTTTTCTTCCATACTCAGCCCTGCTCAAACCCCTCTACCCTCTGTTCTGGTTTTCTCCTTGGCATTACTCAGGTACCCATCTCTCTTCTGCATTAGCCATAGCTGGGTTTGAAAGTAAGAACATATCCGATTCAGTTTATATACTTCTATACCCCTCACATATCCGATTCAGTTTATATCCTTCTATACCCCTCAGGGCCTAGTACAGAGCTTTGTTTGTAATAAATTTTTTAATTGCTTATGAAGTAAGTTAACTAAATTCAAATGTATAATTTAGATCCAAAATAACTTAAGAGACAGAAAGTGACACAGTATAGAAAAATAGCATTTTATGAATTATGAAAAGAATGAAAATTGTTTTATTTCGAAGTCTAAAGCGGCTTAGCAAGAATCCTTGCCCTTGAATTCCTGATAAAATTCTTACCAATGTTGCCCATAATCAACATACTCACTTAATTATTCATTCATTTACTCAGACTTTACTAAGGGCCTGTTGAGCACCAAGCACATCAGCGAAATAAACATAGCCGCCGTACTCGGGAACTTTACAATGGAGCTAGAGAAACATACACATTTATGCACTCGTGATAGATACAGAAATAAATAATACCTAGTCCATGACCTCTAGCAGCTTATGACCCTGTAGAGAAGAGAGACTGTAGACAATTCTACCATTGAGCGATTAATGCTATGAATATCACAGCACTGTGCCAGCAGAAGGCACCACGTTGTGGTGGGGAAAAGCATGGGTGGCAGAATCACCCAGACCTGCTTTGAATTTATGGTTTTCTGCTTTCCAGCCCTGTGACCCTAGGCAAACCACACCAACCTTGTTTCCTTATACCAGGCTTACTGCATAGGTTGAATGAAATAATGTGTGTGAAGGGCCTTCAAAACTTGTAGATGGTAAATGATTGCTATTAACAGGACAAGTTCAGGGGAAGATTCACAGAGGAGGTGCTGAGATGGGACCAGTGAAGAAAACATAAAGAAGGGCATTCCAAGTAAAGGGAGCAAGATGTGCAAAGCGGAGGCATAAAACCACTTGGTCTGTTTGGAAAATTATGGTTGTTTAGTGATGTTGTACCATAAAATAAGGGACAAGGAAGAACAAGAAATGAGGAGCAAGAGGTAGGTAAAGGACAGATCACCAGAGGGATCCATGTGTCATAGGGAAGAGTATGGATATTATCTTCTACAGCTATGTTATCCAATACACTAGCCACTAGATTACGTGTGATTTAAATTGAAATGAAAGAAAATGAAATAAAATTTTAAATTCAGTTCCTCAGTCACACAAGCCACATTTCATAACCACATTTCATTATCCAGTCTCAGTAGTCACATGAGGCTAGTGCTACCATATCAAACAGTCCAGGTAGAGAACACTTCCATCATCACAGAGAGTTCCATAGAACAGGATTGTTCTAGGACACTTCTACTCAAACTGGTCAGCAGAGGAGAAGCATTGGCCTTATCTGGGAACCTGTTAGACAGGCAGAGTCTCAGGCTCCACCCCAGAGACTCTGCATTTAACAAGACCCACCCCAACTCCCGCTCCCAACTCCAGTGATTCGTGTGCACACAGAAGTTTGAGACACACTACTCTCTAGAATGGGGAGCCTTTCAACAGCTTAAGCAGAAGCAGCATGGTCAAACACATTTTTTATTTTATTTTTTTTCTATTCAACATCTCCCCATTCTCCACCCCTACCCCTGGCGACCATCGTTCTACTCTCTACCACTATGTCTTTCTGTGCCTATCCTCTTTCACATAGCGTAATGTTCTCCAGTCTCATCCTTGTTATAAATTATAGATCTATATTTTCTTTCTCTCATCAGGGACATGTGTTGTTTTTCATGTCTCAGCTATTGTGAATAATGCTACAATGAACATGGGAGCGTATATATCTCTTCAAGATACTGATTTTATTTCGTTTGGATAAATATCCAGAAATGAGATTACTGGATCATATAGTAGTTCTTTTTTAATTTCTTGAGGAACCTCCATACTGTTCTCATACTGTGGCTGCACCAATTCGCACTCCCAGCAGAACTGCATAAGGGAATTCCTATTTCTTCACATCCTTGCCAAAATTTTGTCTTTTGATAATAGCCATTCTAACAGGTGTGAGGTGATATCTCATTGTAGGTTAGATTTGCATTTCCCTGATTATTAGTGATGTTGAGCATCTTTTTAAGTCTTCTGGCTATTTATATGTCTCTTTTGAGAAACGTCTATTTGGGTCCTTTGCCCATTTTAAAATTGAATTATTTCATTTATTGCTATTGAGTTATTTGAGCTCCTTATGTATTTGCGTTATTAATCTTTTATCAGATGTATGGTTTGCAAATATTTTCTCATATTCCACAGGCTGTTTCTTTATTCAGTTGATTGTTTCCTTTGCTATGTAGAAGTTTTTTAGTTTGATGCAATCCTATTTGTCTATTTTTGCTTTTGTTTCCTGTGTTTTGGGGGTCATATCCAAAACATCATTGCCCAGACCAATGTCAAGAAGGCTTTCCCTATGTTTTCTTCTATGAGTTTTACGGTTTCAGGTCTTACATTTAAGTCTTTAATCCATGATGAGATGACTTTTGTATGTGGAATAAGATAAGGGTCTAAGTTTATTTTTCTTTATATAGATATCTAGTTTTCCCAGGGCCATTTATTGAAGAGACTTTCCTTTCACTGTTGTGTGTTCTTGGCACCCTAGTTGAAGTTCATTTGACCATAGATACAGGATTTATTTCTGGGTTCTTTATTCTGTTCCATTGGTCTCTATGTCTGTTTTTATGCCACTAATCATACTGTTTTGATTACTATAGGTTTCTAATATAGTTTGAAATCGGGAAGTGTGATGGCTCCATTTTTGTTCTTCTTTCTCAAAATTGCTTTGGTTATTTGGGGTCTT
Organism: Pteropus alecto; assembly: GCF_000325575.1. Lineage (NCBI taxonomy): Eukaryota > Metazoa > Chordata > Mammalia > Chiroptera > Pteropodidae > Pteropus > Pteropus alecto. The sequence continues at coordinate 25,045,326 of NW_006439568.1, read as the reverse complement.
TTGTTATTTCCTATAAACTTTAGAATTTTTTTTTTCTATTTCTGTGAAAAATAGCACTGGAATTTTGACAGCAATTGCACTGAATCTGTAGATGACTTTGGGCAGTATAGACATTTTAACAATATTGCACATAGTATCTTTCCATTTATCTGTGTCTTCTTCAATTTCTTTCATCCATGCTTTCAAACTCACATTTTAGAAGTTTAAAATGGTAGGATGAATAAAAGGAGGACAAGACTGGAGGAAGAAAGACCAGTCAGGAGACACTAGCAACAAGGCTGCTGCTGCCAATTTTAAGCAAATTAGAAAAGGCACCTCTTTTTTATAGAAGCCACACAATCAGACTAGGTGAACAGAATGCAGGCTAGATTTAAGGTCAGCTTCAGCCCAGGCACCCTCATGCAATGAACACCATACATGAGCATATGAAGAGGCATGGTGGCAATTGTTCAGGTGAGTGATGAGAAAGTCCTAAACTATACAACTTAAAAGATATTAACGGCAACAGGCACCACTATATGGGGTGTTGCTTTGTAAAATGCCATGTGCTGTAGTAAGAGAGGACAGTGGCAGAGAGTAAGGATCCATACTACAAAGAAGGAGGGCTGGCCTCCTCACATCATGTGCTCATGGGCAGCCCTGCTCTGCAGTGTCCCTGTTTGATTTCACATCAGGAAAGTGATTCAACTAATTGCTTTAAACCAGTGCTGTATTTCATGTGTAAAATATCCATAATTTGGGGTTTGAATACAATTGCAGTAAATTATACTGATCACAAAAAACTTCATTAAACTGATATAGGTTTATTCAAAAGTGTGTAGTTTTAAGCAATCGGTATTCCCTAATTTAAATGGCTCCTCCTTTTTTTATAATAAAAGATATTGGATACTTCAAAACTCTATTAATTGGAAGTCCATTTTTTTTTCTAAAATAATGGGAGTTTTAAGACAACATTAACCCATTTAGAGAATGAGACATAATCCTAAAATAAAATAATAAAAATAATAAAAAACAGAAACCTAGAAGCAACCTTAAGAGGAAAGAGTCTTTAAAACTCAATTCTTCTAGATTTCTCAGACAAGGCGAAGTTTAATTTTTATACTTCCAATTGCCTTAGATAATATGAGTTGGGGTAGAGAACATGCCTACCCTTTGCTACACAAGATCATACGCACAGACACAAATATGCATAAACATGCTGTATTGCTTAGGGTTCCCACGGCCATCTGATTGGCATTCAGTCAGGGTAATTGAGGATTATTTAATAAAAGATCATTTACAGCTGTGTAGGTAGGGCTAAAAGGAATTAACAAGGACCACGATGGCACCCTGGGTCTATCAATGGCTACAAAGCCAAATAGTAAGGGAGTCTGTGGCTATAGTCCCTTCAGGGGAGGCTCCTCAAACTCAAAGCAAGATGGACAGGGTGAAGAGTGAACGGACAGTATCTAGCACTCATTCCACCAACACATACACAGTTATACACAAACATATATCTTACATTTTCATAACACCTTACAGTTAGCAAGTACTTTCAAACATTTTTCAAGTAGGCATCTGTCTCATAGCAGGTACTCCATATATACTTATTGAATAAATCAATGAAATATATTATTTGCAACTGAACTAATTTTTTCTTATTCCCAATAATTATATTTCTTTGTACATTTATTTTTATTATGAAAAATACACATAAAAATGTATCATTTTAGCTATTTTAAAGTATACAATTCAGTGACATTACGGATATTCATGAGGTGCAGCCACCATTATTATCCAGTTCCAGAACTTTTTCATTATCCCAAATGGAAACCCCATAATATAAATTTATTTTTTTTCAAGTTTCAGATATTTATTACTCAACATAAACCCCAACATAATATACCAACATAATATGCCAACAGCATTTGGAGGGGAAATAGTTCCTGGTTAAGTGGAACATTTTGCAGATGGCTTCTGGAAGACTTTCATTCTAAGCAGCTTTCTAATGAAACGTTTCATTTAGAAGTCTGGATACTCTTTCTTCAGTTTGCTATAATCTACATTCACTGAGTAGAATTTGAATTGATCATTGGGATCCAGTTTATTCCAGGGTTCTGGGTTATTTTTTCCGTTTCAAGAGACATCTGGATTGAAGAATGCCAGATGCAAAACACACAGCACTGCTCCGGTACCTCCAGTAACTACAAAGAGGGAGATCGAGTGTGGATACTTCTTGGTCTGACCGAGAACCTGGTGGAGCATGTTTGTGGCAGAGGTCTCGGGTCCAGAAGCAGAGAAACATAGAACTGCAAGGCCTGGAACTAGGTTGTCTCTACCGACAAATTTATTTATTTATTTATTTCCCCACCCCCAGCCTTATTGAAATATAATAGACAATTAGTTGCTCATATTGACATTGTACAATTCAATGAGTTTTTTTCAATTATAGTTAGCATACAATAATATATTCATTTCAGTTGTACAGCATAGTGATTAGAGACTTATATAACTCACAAAGTGACCACTCCACTAAATATAGTACCCCTCTTATCCCTTACATGTTTATTACATTAACTATTTTCCTTATGCTACACTTTATATCTCCACGTCTATTTTGTTACTATCCACTTGTATTTCTTAATACCTTTACCCTTCTTTGCCATCCCCCCTTACTCCCACCCATCTAGTAGCCCTCAAAATATTCTCTGTACCTGAGTTTATTTCCATTGTTGTTGCTGTTTATTTTGTTCTTTACATTCCATGTGTACATGAAATCGCGCGATATTTGTTTTTATATAACTTATTTCGTTCAGCGCAATACCCTCTAGGTCCATCAAGGAAATATCTTTTTCTATCCCCTTCCTTTGGTCCATGTATCTTTTAATCTCAAGTGAGTCTCTTGCAGGCAGCATATGCATGAGTCTTATTTCTTATCTATTTAGCCATTCTATCTTTTGGTTGGAGCACTTAATTCTTTTCCATTTGAGGTATTTGTTGATAGGAATGTAGTATTACCATTCTTCATTCATGTGTTGATACATGTATTTTCTTCTTAAAGAAGTCCCTCCAACATTTCCTGTAATACTGGCTTGGTGTTGATAAATTCCTTTAGCTTATTTTTGTCTGAGAAGCTCTTTATCTGTCCTACAGCTCTAGATGACAGCTTTGCTAGATAAAGTATTCTTGGTTATAGATTCTGAGTTTTCATCACGTCGAATATTTTGTGCCAAGCTCTTCTGTCCTGCATAGTTTCTTTTGAGAAATCAGCTGCCAATCTTATGGGTGCTCCCTTGTAGATAACCAACTGCTTTTCTCTTGCTGCTTTTAAGATTCTCTCTTTGTCTTTAACCTTTGGCATTTTAATTATAATGTGTCTTGGTGTGGGTTTTTATGGGTTCATCTTTTTGGGACTCTCTGAGCTTCCTGGGGTTTTATGTCTATTTCCTTCACCAGGTTAGGAAAATTTTCTATCATTATTTCTTCAAATAGCCCTATAACGTCTTGTTTTCCTTTAGGTATTCCTATGACATGAATATTTTTACATTTAATAGTGCCCCATAGCCTCCTTAAATTATTATTATAGTCTTGGCTTCTTTTTTCTTGCCATTCTGATTGAGTGTCCTTGGCTTCCCCATCCTCTATATCGGTGGTTTGACCCTCTTCTTTATCCACTCTGTTTATTCCTTCTAATATACTCTTCATCTCAGATAATGTGTTCTTCATTTCTGATTGGTTCCCTTTTATAATTTCCATTTTCCATTTTTGTGTTTTTTAGCTCTTTGTTAAAGTTCTCACTGAATTCATCTACACTTCTCCTAAGTTCATTGAGCATCTTTATAATCAGTGTTTTGAACTCTGCATCTGCTAGACTGCTTGACTCCGTTATTCCTAGATCTCTCTGCTGTTCTCTCATATGGTTTCTGCTTCTTTCTTCCCATTTTGGCTGCCTTTCTGTGTCTATTTCTATGTACTAAGCAAAGCTCCTAAGTCTCCCAGTCTTATTAGCATGGTTTTGTCCCATGGCACAGTCCTAAGAGGGTTTCAGCTGCAGGCCAAGTTTAGCCCCAGCCTGTGCCACCTGTTAAGATTCAGCAAGCAATCCACAGATGCTGTGCTTATAGTTGCCTCAAAAGGCCACGCCAGAAACTGAGGTCAGCTGCCACCAGTGTGAGTCTTGGTGCTGCTTAGCAAGGAGCACTGGACCCACTGAGGACATAACTGGATATGGTTTGTGTGGGGCCGTGAGTTGCGGGAGGTTGAATTTCAGGAAATCCTCTGGGCAGAGCAATCTCTGTTACCCAGTTCGAAGACATCTCAGCTCTGGTAGTGCTGAGTCCTCACACTGGGAGGGGGAAGGGCTCAACAAAGGAGCAATGAATATTGCAGGCACCTCTGCCGAGGAGAGAGCCTCGCCTTTGGCCCTTACTCCAACAGCTCAGCATCCCCTTATAAGTCCCTGGTGCCCCCCCCACCCCCCGTGGAGCTAAGCAGGTGCTGGTGCTCAGGATAAGCAGGTCCGTCACTGGAAAGTCCACTCGTGGACACGGCCTCTTTAAGAGGTGTCTATAGTTGCCGGCTGTGCAGTCTCTGTTCCACTCCGCCACTCAGGACCAGTCGGTCTCGCGTCTTCACCCGCTCCTACCTTCTACCATTGCAGGTTTGATTATTTCTCTCCCTATTTGTAGTGCTTCTGTTGAAGTAGATCCTTGGCGACTTTGCTTGCTGTTTGCTCCATGTTTGTCACAGCTTTGATTTGGTCGCAAGAGGGATAAACAAAGCCTCTATCATCTACACCATTTTTTCCCAAAAACACAAATTTATTTTTAACAAGTGAGAGATTTGTTTTGTATGCAAAGACTTGTGAAAGGCAAATCTTATAAACATCTATTAAATGTTGTGACAATTTTCCTAATACTCAAGAATAGAAAAAAACTTCAATATGAATCTATCTATAGAAACAGAGAAATACGCAGAGTAGTTACATAGAATTAGTATACATAGACTAGTGAATTCAAATATGAGACCTGGCTATTTGATGAAATAACTTCTTATTGACTACCTCAATTGATCAAATTGGCCAGAGAGTTGATCAATGTTTCACTTCAGTTTGACTATAGAGATGCTAATGCCTTGGTAGCTCATCCTTCTTCCTTCTCCAACAATGAAACAGCCATTTTTCAGTTCCTGAGCTTTGCCAACGAAGCCATAATAAATTCCAGAAGAGTTTTGGGCAGACACAATTTCACAGTCTCAGTTAGCCTCTGAGTGGCAAATAGAAGATGTAGATGTGGTTCTCCGTTCACGAGCTGTGTGGATGCAGGCCGCCAATCTGGCCTCCCTTATCTGTAAAAGGACGGTGCTGGACTTTGATCTCTAATGCCCCTGGCACTTGTAATGTCCCAAGACTCTAGGCTCTGCCCGAAAGCCTCTGAAGTTTTCACTGGAAAATGCTCTCAGTCTAAGCACATCAAATATCAAAACACATAGTATTTACCTTTCTGATGAAACGGCTAGTGTGAAATTTGACCCTTTCAACAAATCATGATTGTGAAAGCCAACATTCTGTGTGTGTAAAGCCAGCGGGGACAGGTTTAGCACTTGGAGGAACAAGTAAGCCAGATTCATTGACTAACATAGTTTTGAATGGGTATTTTAATGATATAGAGAAACTAGTTCTGATCTTTTATCAGCAGCCCAGTTTTCCCTGTGGCGCTGACAGACTGGAACTGATCCATTCCCACCTGGTCTCCTTGGTAACCAAGAACCTAGATTTGTGAGGTGTTTGCAGGACATCTGGCCAGGATTAAGGTACAGACTAATGCTATCAGAGATCAAGCCCATAGCTTTGGCCTTTGAAGACCTCGTTCTAATTAAAGAACCAGACCCACAGGCAGGGATGTGGCTCACCTAGCACTGCTGGTGAATCAGGTTAGCACAGTGGTTGAGAATGTAGGCTCTGGAACCAGACTGCTTGGGACTAAAGAACAACCTGTCTCTTACTAGTGCTGGAAACTAGACAAGTCTGAATTTGCCTCTCTGGGCCTCAATTTCTTCACTTGTAAAATGAGCTTACTAAAAGTACCTTCCTCGTGCATTTGTTAATAGGCTTAAATGCACTGACATATTAAAAGTACCTAGAGGTATATACTACAGCAAGGGCTCACTGTGAATTAGCCAGCAGTAGTGATAATGTGATGATTATGTAATGGCAAGGAGAAAAATGGAGCTTTTTCAAGAACACCACATGCAACATTATTTTGGGGAAATCTGCAGCAAAGATGGTGAGAAAACAGCTAGAAAAGCATCTGCATGTTCCCATGACAAATGTGCAAGGTTAGACAAGTAGGGCATGGATCTGAACAGAAGCAAAAGATTGCAAAGCTTACCATCAATGCCTTTGGCATCAGAGAGATCTGATCTGGGACCCTAGCTCTGCAGATTACTAGCTGTATGAGCTCTGGTAGCTCAATCTGTCTGAACTTTACTCTCCTCAAACGTGCAATGAGGGAGCAGAACCTACGTCAGAGGGTTGCATATTGTATGAAACGTGCTCAGCACACTGACTGGAACATAACAAGTGGTCAATAAATATTAATGACTATTATTACTAGGTCCAACCTGGCCCCATTTGGCCCCAATTTTCTCCCATATCCCTGTTTATTCACTTATTCATTTTATCTGTCATACATTTACCAGAACTAGCTTTGTGTCTGTTACCAAACTGGACACCAAGAATTCAAAAACAATTATGATATGAGGTTCATACTCCTAAATATCTCATAGTCTAGTGTGGAAATGAGTCATAGATACACCAAGTGGTGGGAGAGCCAACTTGGAGCTCACCATGCACAGGTGTGAGCTTACAGAAAGCAAAGCAGCAGGGCAGTGAGGTTGGCCAGAACTAAAGGAGGCTTCTTGGAGATGGTCTCGATGGCTGAGAGAGGCAGTGAGGTCTAGTGGCACGGGGCACAGTCCTAGCCTCAGTTGCCTATGTTCGCATTCACAGATATGCTGCCATGAGTTCATGTGACCTTGGTTAAGTCATTTCATCCCTTCTTGTCTCAGTTTCCTCAGCTATAAATGGTAAAATGACAAAATTTACAGAATTAATGAGTTAAAAAACCCTGTGAAGCACTGAAAAGCACCTGGCTTGTAGTAACAGTTATCATTATTACAGGGGAAAGAGAAAGGGAGAATTTCTCAGGCAGATGAGATATCAAGAGCGTTGTCTTTTGTTTTGTTTTGTTTTTACACTAGATATTAGCCATGTAATGCTGCCATGGTGCCCCTTAAAGTCTCAGAAGATAGGTCTTCTTAGCTGTCCACAGTCTTACTTGTGGCTCATCAGAAACACATGTGGCTCCCCAAAACTGGCATAGATATTTACTTGCCTTCCCTCTGGGCCACTTTCAGCAAGTGCTGGCCAATATTATGTGCAGGCCCCTTCTCCTTGGTCCTCTATCCTCCCGCCATTTCTACTTCATCTCCCCAGGGTCCCAGCTTCATCCTGTCATTGCTCCTGGGCTGGAGCTAGTAAATGCCAATTCTCAGGCTCTCCACATTTCCTTGAGCGAGGTCTTATTTGACTGTGTTTTTAAATTCTTTGGGTAGGGCACCCACCACATAACCCAGCTTCTTTTAAGCTAAAACCAGTCATGTCACATAGAGCAATTTGCATTTTATACTAAAAGAATCTCTCCCCACTAAAGTAGACCAAGGAGAGACAGTGAATGTGGGTGCAGTGTTGAACCTACAGAAAATTTGTTAATGAATTTCCCACTCAATTCCCCACACTCAAGTCTGTATAGAGAACCTTTTGTGGCTTTCCTTATAAGGTCACCCACCATCAAGCGGAATCCCCTGAGGCTGAATTTGGGAGGGCTAAGGGTTCAACAGGAGAGTCACACTGGTGAAGAGCAGCTGGATGGGACTCTGATTCCAGCAGCGTCCAAAGTCCGATCAGCCCAGTGACTCAGTGAGCAGCCCAGCTCAGTGTGTCACCACAGTGCTCGTCGCTGGATGCACTTGGCTTCACTGGCCATATGGAGCTGTGGAAGAGTTCTTTTGTAGCTTGACGGTCTGGAAAAGATGAAGGCTCTCTTTACATCTGTGCTGCTGGCTGGCTTCCATTGGGAAGAGGGGATTGATGGGGTG
>NW_006439568.1:25015057-25037129 GCF_000325575.1 Pteropus alecto | reverse complement strand
GAAGAGCGGATGCTGCTGGGGCTTACTTACTGTGCTCTTGACACTGCTGAAGGGGCCTTATGAACTGGTCTGTTCCATCACTCAAGCTGGAATACCTTAACTTGTCAGGCAAATGGGTAGGTGCACTTAACAATCAGCAAGCAGCATTTCTTTAACAACTAATATAAACAGTACAAAGGCTCGGTCTAGTAGAAGAGAGATGAGAAAAATGGCAATCATAGTACAATGGGAGAAGACCACAAGAGAGGATGTGGGAGAGGCACTGGGAGCCAAGGGAACCAGAAGTGGCTTCTAAAACCAAGCACAATTTAGTCATAAAAGAAGAATATCACTAATAGAGCACCTAGTAAGCCCAGGTCCTGTCCTGGATACTTTACTTATGTTATTTCAATTAATTCTCTCACCATAGTCACATAACTGATATGTATGAGAGCTGGGGTTTGAAACTAGGTCAGTTTGAAACCAAACCTATTCCATACTCCATCCCACTGCCAAGGAACTTGGTAGACCTGGGCAGTTGGGTGGGGGATGAGATCTCAGGCCAAGGCACTTGCCTTCCCTGTGGCGGGAGACCACTGTGCACTCCAAGTCAGACAGAAAGGGCAGGTGTAGGAATCCCATGCGGAAGGTGCATGGCTCTGTTTGTTGCTGAGCCCTAGAGTAGCCTTAGAATCTTTCTCAATCCAGCACTCCAGGACCACTATGGATCAGATTTGGGACTTATTTGCCACATAGAATAATAGATCTGGAAGAGTCACAGGGGTTCTAAAAGGACCTCACAGAGCCAGAGGTTCTAAAAGGATGATTTGAATTTTCTTACATTTTTCAGTTGCCTTGGGGAGGGGACAGTTATTAACCTGAAAATCCTCCTACTAAAACGTTGAGGCTAATACTTACCCAAGGAACAGGACCTAAGGCTATGACCACAAAGTCGGATGGATTTTCTTTGGTGCGGAGATCTCAGCATTAGCAACTGGTAAACTCTGGTTGACTACCCCAAATTCAGGCTCTAGAATGGTATTGAAAGCTTAGTAAAAAGGGTTCAAGATTGGGCCTCTGCTTTAAAATTTTCACAGCCAAATAGATTTACACCAGCTGCTTGCTTTGCTTTCCTCTAATTAAAGCACTCTGCAGTTAAGGAAATGTTAAAGGCTATCCAACTTTGGCTGAAACGTTTATGTTAGGCTGAACTAACCTGGAACTTCACTCTTACTCGGCCAGAACTTTGATTAAAAACCTACAATGTTTTCTGCCTCAACAGTCTGCGCATTTGCCCAATTGAGATTAATCTCCACATCCCATTAAAAAGAACAACTATTTCTCAGGAGGTTCTTTTGTTTGTTTGCTTGCTTTCCTGTTTTATTTTTTGTTGTTTTGTTTGTTTGGTTTTGGTTTTTCTAGCTGGTCACAATATCTTTGTAATATCTTTCCAGAAAACAATAAAATAGCATATCTAATCTAAATCTAGCAATAATTGCATAAAATTTAAATAGTCTAAATACATCAATTAGAAAAAGAGAATGTCATAATAAATAACAAAGCAAGATCCAACTATGTGTTGTCTATAGGAAATCCACTTTAAATGTAATGGTATAAGTAAAAGGATGGGAAAGGTATACCATGCAAACATTAATACAAAGATAGCTAGAATGGCTAATTCAATATCAGATGAAGCATATTTCAGAGGAATGAGAGTTCCCAGGGATAAAGATGGACATTACGCAATGATAAAAGGGTCAATTCACCAAGTGGATATAACAAGTCTAAGTGTACATGCAACTAATAGTTTCAAAATACACAAAGCAAAAACAGAGTGCTGAAAGGAAAAATACACAGTTATAGCTGGGCACTTTAATACTCTTCTCTCAGTGATTGATAAAATAAGTAGACAGAAAATCCACAAGGATATAGTAGATCGAACAACAATGCTAACCAACTACATCAAATTGATATTTATATAATATTCCATCCAACCACAGAAGCATGCAAATGGTTTTCAAGTGTACATTGAACATTCTCCCAAACAGATCATACTGTGGATTCTGATGCAAACTTTAACAAATTTAAAAGAATTTAAATCATACAATGTTAAGTTCTCTGACAACAATGGAATTAAAATAAATATCAATAACATAAATATAACTGAAAATACCCAAATACTTGGAAATTAAAGAATACACTGCTAAATAATCCACTGATGAAAGAGCAAGTTTCAAGTGATATTAGAAAATATTTTGGATTGAATAAAAATGAAACTACAACATTTCGGTTAAATTAGTTTTAGATAAGTAGTGATTCTCAATCTTGATTCACATTTGAACCACCTGAGTTTTTTAAAAAAAAAAACAACACCGATTCCTGGCTCCCACTCCAGACCAATAACATCAGAATCTCTAGCGATAAAGCCCAAACAGGGGTATTTGCAAAAACAACCCAAATGATTCTAATGCACAGCCACAGCTGAGAACTACTATCTTAAGTGCTACAAAGTGGTAGAAAATGCCCTGAAAGCACAGATGGAACAGTTAACAGTACCAGGGCCATTGTGAATGGCTTCAAGGAGGGGGTGCTGGGTTTGAAATACATGAGAATTTATCGGGTAGGAAAGACATAAGGAGGAAAGGCATTCAGGCATGGGGAACAGCACGGGCCAAGCCACAAGGATATGAAAAGGTCTTTAGGAAATGAAGTTCAATGGTTAAAGCATATCTATTGCACCACCTTACACACACACACACACACATGCTTGTATAGATACGTACACGTATACCATAATTTGAATATAAGCTTATTTCCTACTGTATACCATAATTTGAATATAAGCTTATTTCCTACTGTGAAACTTGCGAATGAGCTAGCCTTACATAAAAGTCTACATCAAGAAAAGATATAAAGTATTTGGAGATACATTCTTATTGGGGAGGAGAAATTTCAGGAGTACCAATTGCTACAAAAACATTTGTTTATACCTCAGTTTATGCATAGGGATTTTAATATTGTGCAAAATTGTGGCAAGCAGAAATTGTCACTAAATCAATGAAGTCCACCAGAATATAGCATTTTGCATTCAGCCTGGAGGTTTGAGTTTTTCTCAGAGATTTGTCTTCCCAAGCTTTCCAGTCTCATTCTTTGCCACTCTCTGTGATCCCCAACCACCACCCTGTACTATTGTTACCTATCTTTCTGGGTCAGAGACCCAAACCAAGGTCCTTCTTCCCAGTGCCATTCACACCAGGAGAAGGAGACTGAATTCAGTAAAGCAGAGCAGAAACTTTATTCTTTGATTAAGGAATGGAGAAGGGCGAGCTCTTAACGGCAGCTCCTCCCTGACGGGAAAGGAGCCTTCAGTACTCATAGGCTGTCGCGGGGAGTGATGACGCTTTTTAGGCATGCGTAGTTACTCTTCTGCTGCACTCGGCATTTTAGCACACAGTCCTTTTCGCACGCGATGCCCCTTCGCCATCCTGGTCTTCGTGCTCAGCCCTCTTCATTTCATGATGAGGAACTCTTTTCAGTTCCTGTAAACAAGCATAGCTCATGGCATAGTTTAGGTATGGGGAACCATTAGGGTCTTTTGGATGATGGCCCTGTGACACTATTAACAGCAGAACACTGAACAGATTCACCTTCCTACTTCTCGCTCCTGTGCTTTTGCTCATATCATACTCTTTGCCAATATGGCCCCACCCTGCCCTCATCTTTTATGCTTTGGCTCAGATATCACCTCTTCCAGGAAGCCTTCTCTGAAGGAGAGTGCTTAGGCTGGGCCTTGAAGATCCTTTAAGATGCTTGTTTGTAAATTCAGGATGCTTCGTATTTTTCTGCAGTGTCTTTGGTTATGCAATAAAGTTTTATAATTTTATTCTTTCTTAATTCTGAAGCACAAGTTTGAATGAGATTCAAAACATTTATATCATTTCTGAGACTGTAGAGCAGCTGGAATCCTCTGTTGTCATTATTTTATAGGAGGCAAGTTTGAAAGATCGTAGCAAATGGGCATTTGTTTTTCTTGGTTAGTCCATGAAACACTGAGGAGACTTTAGAAAACAAAACTCTAAAATGTGGCAGGTGGTGTTATTCCAGAGAAGAAATTAGGCATTAATAAGGATGGTAATACTAGACCCAGATGCCTATCTCCTCTCCATGTTGAGAATTTGCTGGAAGGATGCCAGGGCGTTGCATAGACACATTCTAGGCTCTCTAAGAAACACTGACTTGAATCCCAAGAGGGTGTTTAAGGGAAGGTGAAGTTTTTAGCCAATAGGCTTTTAACCCAAAATGAAAACCTCACATAAACATTGATTCTCACTCTCCCTGGAATTCCCTAGGGGAGAGGACAGAGAAAGGGGAAGCACAAAAGTTTTAACAGGGTAAGGAAGTGAATCTGACAGTGGGACAGCTGTAGGTGGTTTGAATTTTTTATAACAAAGCATTAAAACTATCATTTGGGACAAGTATTATTGAACTGAGTTCTGCCCTGCTTAAATGAAGTGAATGTGCAGGGACAAATAGGAGGCTGCACTTGGTAAGGTGTTAAGATAAAAGTAAGCTATAGAATACTATATTTAATGCCATCCTACCTTTATTTAAAAATAGGAATAAATGCTTCTTACAAAACTTGGTATTGTGACTACATATAATAGTTTTGCATTTTATATGTATAATAGTTTTGGTATTTTATATATTTTCTATACTGAGTACATATTGCTTTTATAATAGAAAGGCAGCAAAATTTATTAAATAATAGTAAATAAATAATAGTAAATTAAAATATAGGACTGTATGTGTTGAGAGAGGGCACTGAATAGACCTGGGTATTAGACCAGTCAAGCTGTGAATTTCAGAGTGAAGGTATGGACAAGGTCATTTCTTACTCTTTACCAATTTGACAAATAAAAAGATAAATACTCAGTGTTATTAATTTTTATTACTTTGACACCAGTTGAACACTTCTCTTTTGGAGAAACCTGAGAAAGCACTTCGGGCATCTGCCATACAGTATGATATCATCAAGGGTGACACCCACAGTGTTCTCTGTACACATAAGTCACACTTCTATGCTTGGTGAACTCTCCTTAAAAACTGTGGGTGAACTTGCAATGAATGCATAAATAAGGAGAGTGGACTTCTGCATTCCACAAGAGAATTTTGAGCCTTGTATAGGAACTCTGAACTCAGAATGGGGCTATGGGGTGGGAGTGAGGTGAGTGGGCTTTGGAGAAAAACTGACAAGCCAAATAGGGGAAGATGGTAAACAGGCTACACTTGCCATATACAACTGGGATCCTAGTGTTGCGGAAAAGCTCCAAAATCATTCGAGCGAAAAACCAAGCAGCAATTCGGAGAGAAGGAGAACTCAGGTTTATTACACGTGGTCCCAGAAGAGTTAGCTCTCTGAAGATCTGGGCCAAGAGCACAGTTGCAACATTCTTTACATACCGGAATTTTACACAAGCTGATTGGTTAGTTTGAACTCAGACCGTTACAAATGGTGAGTTGCTATGGTTGCAAGTAGTAACATTGGCAGAAGGATGGGAGTTGTTATGGGTTACCGATGGTTATAAATTGTTACAGGAAGTGGGAGCTGTTATGGTACAAAGTGCTACAAGAGATGGGAGCTGCTAGGGGTTCAAACAGTCACATTCATTACTTAGGTCGAGCAACATGCAAGTAAGCTCTGCATGTGAGCTCTTGCATGCAGCAAGCATATTTACAGAAGCAGAACAAATGGCTGATTAGTTCTTGATGAAAATTCCTCAAATTTCCTCTTTACTAAGTACCTCCATAGCAGCCTTTATGTTCTGCCACTTGCCTAGGGCCAACCATTTGCCATCCAGAAGCACCTGGTAGAAAGCAGTGCCCAATTATCAGCCACTGATGAAGAGTCAGGGCTCGATTAGAAAGTAAAAAGGGAGAAGGAGATGAATCAAGCCTCATAGTTATTTCTGCAGCTTTTACTCTCCCCTGCAGAGCCACTGAGTGTTTTTCCAGGAAGCCAAAAGAATCCTTCAGTTCTTTAAAGTCACGCTGATGTGTCATTCTGGGTATCCCCCAGGAAGTCCTAACCACATTTTGAACCATGACTTTCATGCCAATGGGAAGAGTTATTGTTAATATCTATTAGGCTCTTTCCACACATATGAGCCACTGAGAAGATGCTCCAGAGTTTCAGAACATTGTTATCATAATTGACATCATCATCATCATCATCGTCATTGTCACCATTACTAACTTCAAGTAAATTGACTGTGCAATCTTCATAGCATTTTATAGCTATCCTTTGCTAAACCAATTCTCTGAACAAAATCTTCCTAGCCTAACATTGGATTGAATGAGGTTTTAGAACACAGCAAGGAGGAGCTTGATGGGAGTTTTAGCATGGTATGAGAAGTGAAAACTAAGAATACTTAAAAGAGTTAGACAATGGCAACTATTACTTACATAAAAAACACTCAATGATGTTAAAAATATCATGATATCATTAATATTTATTAACACTTATAATATTAATGACTAATTTTTCAGTTTTATTTTTTAAATTATCATACAGTAAAATTAACTTTTTTGTTGTTGTTGTTGTTCAATGCTACAGATTTTAACAGACATAAGGTTTCACATAACCATCTACAATCAAGATACAGAACGATTCCATCACCTCTGAAAATGTGACTTCCAACACATCCTTGTGTTAGAAGTCACATCCTCTACCCCATCCCCCGACTACAGATCAGTCTTCTATCACTAGTTTTCTCTTTTAGACAGAATGTCATATAAATGGAATCACACAGTACATAACATTTTGAGACTGACTTCTTTCACAGCATAATGCCTTTGAGATTCATTCATGTTGTTGCCTGTTTTAATAGTTTGCTCCTTTTCATTGCTGAGTAGTATTCCATTGTACACATGTACCACAGTTTATGCATCATTTGTTGAAGGGTATTTGAATTATTTCCAGTTTTTGGCAATCAATAATAGAACTGCTATAAATATTTGTATATGGATTTTTGTATAAACGCAGGTTTTCATTTCTCTAGGATAAATACTCTGGAGTAGAGATTGTTGGGTCATATGGTAAGTCTATATTTAACTTTACAGGAACATTCCAGAATGGCTATACTCTTTTGCATCCCCGTCAACTAAGTATGACAGCTCCAGTTGCTTTGCATCCATATCAGCACTTGGTATTGTTAGTATTTTTTATATTAACCATTGTACTAGGCATGTAGTGATATCTCATTCTGACCACAATTTGCATTTCCCTGATGGTTAATGATGTTGAACATCTTTTCTTGTGCTTATTTGCCATCTTTATATCCTCTCTGGTGAAGTATCTGTTCCTCTTTTGCCCATGTTTTAATTGGTTTGCTTGTTTTCTTACTGTGGAGTTTTGAGGGTTCTTATATATTCTAGATACGTCCTTTGTGAAATATTTAATTTGCCAATATTTTCTCCCAGTCTGTAGCTTGTCTTTTCATTCTCTTAACAATGTATTTCATAGACAAAATGTTTTTAATTTTAATAAAGTCTAACTTATGATTGTATTCTTTTGTGGATCATGCTTTTGTGTAATGTCTAAGAACTAACATCAAGTTACAAATATTTTCTCCTGTGCCTTCTTCTAAAAGTTATATAGTTTTAGGTTTTACATATAGATATTTGATCTATTTTTGAGTTAACTTTTGTATAAGGTGTGAAGTTAAGGTTCACTTTTTTGTTTGTTTGTTTGTTTGTTTGCCTATGGATGTCTGATAGTTCTAACATCATATGTTGAAAAGACCTTTTTTTTTTCTCCACAGAATTGCTTTTGCACATTTGTCAAAATCAGTTGGCTATATTTCTGTGGGTTTATTTCTGGATTTTCTACTTAGTTTCATTAAGCTGTGTGTCTATACTTCTTCACCAATACCCACCACTGTCTTGATAATTGTAGCTTCATAGTAAGTCTTAATATCGAGTAGTGTGATTCCTCCAACTCTATTCTTCTTTCTCAAAATTTCAACAACCAGTTTCCAATGAACTTTTGCTATCAATCCAACACCATGCCAAAGAGCTTACATGAATTATCTCATTTGATTATCACAACAAACCTGTGAGGATGTGTGCTAGTTCAAGTCTGCCAAGAAGCGGATTTCAAGGTGGATTTAGAAGTGCAATAGATTTGCTGGGGAAAATTGCTATAGAGGATAAAGGGGAGAGGAAGCAGGAGTAACAGGGACAGCCTTTAGGTTGTGATACAAGTCCAACATCTGGGCAAGGAGGGGAGAAGGAAGGAAGCTTGCTCAGGAGAAGACTCAGACTGTAGCACAGCTCTGAGAAAACCTCAGCCAGGGTTTTGGGGAAAATCCTGAGCAAAATTTTCCTATTAGAAGAGTCCTACATTGGGCAAGAATCGCCAGGGCTCTTGTACCCCACAATGTTCAGCCATTGGCTGGAAGCTGCCTGGGGAAAGTTTGGCCTCGGTATGAATGCCGCAGATGAATTAAAATCCAGAATGATCTGATTCTAACTCTTATTATTTCTCCTAATGCAGATTTCATCTCATGGTCAAATTTAATATTACAAATATGTAAAATGATCTGAACCTTCCCTGCTTGAAAATAGAGATCTCAAGTTTGAGTTAAAAATTTTACAGCATGTTTTTATTCTGGCAACAAGAAAATATTAATAGAGCTCCATTAGTGCTTTTTGGATGGCGTTGAGATCCACTTCCTCAGACACAGACAGGGGAATGGACTTGGAATCTATTTCTTGCCATGGCTTCTTATTAATATGTTTCTTTCCTTAATATTGTTGGTCCTTCCTCTTCTTCCTTTCTAATCTTTCTGTATAAATTTCTTCAAAGATCACAGGCACCATCTACTCATGTCCTCTTGTCTGGTTAAGAAGCCGGCTATCTTCTGCTTTATTAAAACAGTACATTCTGAATCTCTTTAATAATGTTATCATTTAACATTTTTATAATAAAGTGCTAAAAATGATGAGGCCTCTATACAATGCCTGTCATTGACTGGCAAAACTGTCACTGCTCTTTGATACTCGAGGTACATCCCCTCAAACATTTGAGAGCATCTCTGTTTGTACAAGATATTTTTAAATGTGTTTTAAACATATATACTGGCCAGCAGCTAGCAAATCAAGATCTTTTCTCCACTAATTTTTCTTTTTTTTTATTTCGACAGTTTATTTTTGTTAATGATAGAAATATTTTCTCAGTAAATTAGAGTAATTAATTTTATAACAGTGAATGATAAGCTAGAACTTAAAAAGTTAACATACAACATTATCTTGAAATTTTAGAGGGGGCAAGTTATTGATTTGAATTTCACCTATCTTTTTGAACCAAACAACATTGAAATAAACAAAGTTTGAATAGAAAACTGTATCTAGTTCTTTCACATTTTAAACATAGAAGTCCTTTGATAGAGAAAATTCCATTTTTTCTGCATTGTTTAAATGATATTACAGTAAAAGGCAACACTTGGATTGCAGAATGTAGTTTATGAAAATGTGATATTGTAAATTTAAGAAGAAATTAGCTTTTCCATATAAAAGAAAATCAATGATCAAATAAATTCAACATGATTATGGTGATCCACTCATTTTTCATTCATCTTCCTATTCTTTAAGAAAAGAAGCAATTACAAATGGAAAAGGTATTCTTTATAGTTCTCTTTATTTTGAAATGTGCTTCCTTCTTTCAGTCCTGAAATGAATCTGTGAAGTAGACAGGGCCACTGATATCATTCTTATTTTACAGATTAGAGAAGTAAAGCCCAGAAACTTAAAGTTATCCAAGGCAGAATTGTGGTGATTCAAATCATGTGCTCTCTTCTCCATACATGAAAGTCTGTCTACAGCATCATAGTTAGTAAACACAGAAGATATACAAACCTTAATAAAAGTAAATAGTTGACAGAAGGTTTTGAGTGTTTGTGAACATGAAACATGCTAGGGATACACATGTTTATGTAGGAGCCTAACCACCTACACAAAAGAGAAATTGACCCAGAGAAGTTTCAAAGACAGTTGAATGAATGCGTAAGTGGGTGAATGAATGAATGTCCCAGATCCAAGCAAAGCAGCCACTGCCATCATAGGGATTCAGAGGGTAACCACAGAGTTCTTCCTATTCCAGAACATCTCTTCCCATGTCATGATGTCACACTTTTTTCCTACTTACCTTGAAAGCCCTCCCAGGCAGCCTCCGCTAAGAGCCAGGCAACAAAAGTAGAGTGTTTTCCCAGCCCTGGACAAAATGCACTTCCATGATCTTGGAGGAAATGGAAATGATGGGTCAGGCTTTCCAGTGAGTACATAGATGCCCATTCCATTCATCTAGAAAATGTATTGATTTCATTCTATCTTGCCATCATCACCCCTATCATTTAACTCAGCACATTGTCTATGTATTTGTCTCCATCACTGAGCAAACAACATGATTTCAGAGGAACACTCATTCATCTTTGTAATCTAAAATGCCTATCACTGTTCCTGGTATAGTTGGCGCTCATGAAGCAATTGTCCAAATTAAGAAATGAGAACGATATGCTCAGCATTAGGGCTGGGTTTTCTAGCATTCAGATGAGGAAGAGAAGGAGGAGGATACCAGTTATCATTTATCAGCACTTTTTACATGCCAGGCACTCTGCTACATCTTTTCCACAATCTTATTTAATTCTCATACCAACCCTTATGAGCTAGGAATGTCTACTAGTTGCACACATACTAGAAAACAGGCTTACTGGGGTTAAATAATCTGCCTAAGACCACACAATGAATTTGTGGCAGAATTATGTCTGTTGGACTCCAGGGAACATGGTTTTAATGTCTATGTTATTCTGTTGGCCATACTGTCCAATCCAGAAAGCAAATGCATGGTCCAGACCATGATCTTTCAAAGAAGACAGGAAAGGTTCCTTGAAAAATATGGGAACCAAACCACCTTAGCTATGGGGAAAATAATTTTAAGTAGAAATCAGGAAGCTTAACAGTTGTAATAAGGAGATGAGACCAACATACATATTAATGACTTAGACATGTGGAACTGTCAATATATCCACACATTTATCCAGACAGCCAAACCTCTACCAGTTGGTGGATACCCTATATATCCCACACTATGATTAGTGCTTTACATCTATTTTCTTAATAATCCTCCTGATCACTTTTAAAAAGTACATATTGTCCTCAACTTATAAATGAAGAAATTCTAATTTGGAAAAGTAAGTAATTTGTGCTGGATAGGGCTAAAAGCAAGTGGTGGATTTGGGCTTCCAAGCTAGGTCATAGGACTGCAGAATCCAGATTACAAACCCTATTCTCCAGGCACTCTAAACCAGGAGTGGTAGAGATCTGGTAGTTCTGCCTTAAGAGGAAAGTGTTTCAAATCGTACTGCTTAATGAAGATATCTTTATGAAAAATGAGGATCCTTTGCAAGGACTTGCAGATTTGGCATAAACTAGCTCTTTCAGTTTTGCTAATAATTCAGTCAGGATTTTATAAACATGGGACTCAAGACAGATAAATATTTCATCTTCTGCCCAAGGTCTGTATGAGGGCCACGTGAGGCACCCTGAGTAGACAGGGAGGATGGGACATGAGGGAATGAAAGTACTGTAACCCGAGGACTCCGGAAGTCTGAAGAGAAGCAGGTCTGCAAAGTGAGTAAGGGAATGATGAAGTCAAGTCCACAGTTTCACCAGGAAAGTGCTTAAGGAAGTGGAAGAATTAATGTCTGGGAGTCTTGTTTTTGGAGGTAATTCTGCTTATTTTGTTATTCTGCTTATATAAGCAGAATATTACCTAGTAAAATAACCAACATTTTGGAGCACTTAATCTATATGCCAGTCTGTGTTGTAAGTTTTGAATGAGCTATACTTCATTAACTTCGCTAACAACTATTAGATAGTTGACGCTCAACAAATATGGATTGAATAAATCCATATGTAGTATAAGCATTAATATATGGCTTGCTTTTATTTAACTTAACAATATGTTTGGAGATATTTCCAGGTGGGTATATAGTTATCTGCTACATTCTTTTAAATGTGGACACACATTATTCTATAGTATTGATGTACCATGATTTATATAAACATTCTTTTATTGTTGGATATTTAGGACCTTTCTATTCTCTTTGTGCATACAATAATCCAATGAACATCTTTGTTCATACAACCTTGTGTACATTTGCCAATGTTTCTGTAGGATGGATACAAAAAATAGAGTGTTATAGTTGTTTTTTTAAAATAAAAAATCCAAGATTTATTAATTGTTGAGTTGATTAAACAACTCTAACTTTGACCTAAACTAAATTTTGAAACATCCTTTTTCAGTTTTAATGTAAAGCTGAAAAACATCTTTTTTTAAAAGATAGGAGGTCTAAATTATAGGCCTTCTATTTTAGATAACAGACCAAAAAGCTATGTTTAATAATAACAGCTATAAAATTCTATTCCGTTATTTAGCATGAGCCAAATAAAAATATTCAGAGTAATGAATATAATTTTATGTATTTTGATGTCAAATTCAAGCTTTACATCTTATGGTAACACCCTTTATTACTCATATTTTCAACTGATTTTTTGCATGTTCGTTTTTTATACATGGAACACGAAAATATGAGATAAAATGTACAAGTGAATCCTCAGGTGCTTTTTTTTTTTTACCTTGTTTTGTATCTGCACATATTTTGATTCAACTATTCCCTAAATATCTGAATGTGTCATTTCAGAATTAGAAGGCAGTTGGTGGGGAAGGTCAGTAGGATGTGGAGAAAAAAGAGCTGAACTAAAATGTTACCTGTGGGAGCCTCCTCCTGTAGAGAAGGCTCCCAAACTCAGAAACTACATATAGGCACCCAATGTCCATCGGCAGATGAATGGATAAACAAAATGTGATATATAAGTACAACGGAGTGTTATTCAGTCTTAAAAAGGAAAGAAATTCTGACACATGCTACAACATGGATGAATGTGATGGACATTATGTTAAGTGAAATAAGCCAGTCACAAAAAGACAAATTCTGTATGATTCCACGTATATAGGAAGCACCTAGAGTAGTCAAATTCATAGATTCATGATGTACAATGGTGCTGGGGCATTGAGGAAGTGAAAATTTACTGTTTAATGGATATGGAATTTCAGTTTTACAAGATAAAAACATTCTAGAAATTTGTTTTACAAATATGTGAATATACTTAACACTACTGAATTGCACACTTAGAAATGGTTAAGGTGATAAATTTTAAGTTATATGTATTTTACTGCAATTTAAAAAAAAAATTGTAGGTGATCTAACTCAAATAACAAGGAACCTGCTAGACTTCAAGTAACCTTGACTTTGAGTAATCTACCCTCCAGTGCTCACATTTAAAGTCGCATTGTCAAACTTAGTTGTTTCAGTTGGGGTAGCCTGGACCCCAACGAGTTGAGATCAAACTGTAAAATGGCTAAAACATAACAGAAGGTTATTTCTCTCTCGTGTAATAGTCCATGGCAGTAAATAAATGTTTGTTAAATAAATGAATGAATAAATGTCATTTATAAGATGTGTATACAAGCCATAGTACCAGATATGAATCTCAGTTTATAAACTCAGATGTGAAAGAAATGTGAATTTATTCTTCCATAATTAAAATTAGAATATATTTTGAACCTTCCTTCTGCTAGGTTAGGTGGCCAAAACTAAATCTGAGACAGTTCCTTGCCACCCTGTGGTAGGCAGAATAATTTATTCCCCAAAGATGTCTACACCTTAATCCCAAGAACCTATACTATACTATCTTATAGGGGCGGGGCTGGGGGGAGGAAGTTTGCAGATGTGATGAACTTAAGAATTTTGAGATGGGAAAGTATCTTGTATTACCTGAATGGCCCAATGTAGTCACCAAAGGTGCTTGTAAGTGAAAGAGGGAGACTAGAAAGTCATAGTGAGAAAGAGATTTATAGATGCTATACTGAAGGCTTTGAAGAAAGAGGAAGGGGCCACAAACCAAGGAATGTAGGGGGCTTCTAGAAACTACAAAAGACAAGGAAACTGATTTTCTCCTAGAGCCTTCAGAAGGAGCCGTGCTAAACTGACATCTTTATTTTAGCCCAATGAAACCCATTTCAGGCTTCTGACCTCTAAAACTGCAATATCATAAATTTGTATTTTCACCCACAATGTTTGTGGCAATTATTGCAGCAGCAATAATGGATTTAAAACTCAGTTCAGTCGCCTGCTTGCTTTGAAACCTTAGTGAAGTCATGTAACCTCTTCGTGAATGTCTACTTCCTCATCTGTAAATTGAGAATACGACTAGTACCTATCTCATTTGTTTATGGTGAGGAATAAATATGTCCATTTAAGTAAAGGGCTTAGAACAGTATGTGAATGCAATAAACACTATGCAAGTATAAGCTATTATTGTGATTACTTATATTATTATCATCTGGTCCTAGGCCTTGATTAGTCCGTACTGGTTCCTGCCAAGTGAGCCCTCACCCTAGACCATAGGTCTGCCCCAGGTCTGCTTGTACCTCAGTTAATTCTGTTCCAGAATGCTTTCCCCTTCCCCATCCTAGAAGTGTGACATCGATTCCCAGGCCAGCCTGAAACAGAAGATGTTGGTAACTCACCCAGATCACATAAAATCCCTTTTACCTGTTGGTTGGTGTGCTTGTCTCCCCAGCTTCTGCCTGTGCTTGGCTGAATGCTCACCTCTGTAACCTTGCCGAAGGACTGAACTTGGGCAATGGAAGCCACCTTGCCTAGAGTTAAGATGCTCTCATCTGAGGTTAGGAATCCTGGGGAAGGGTAAAAAAGTCTTGCTCCCTTGTCTCAAGGAAGGATGACTCTGCAATACAATTTATTCTTAAGAGCGTAAGAGGGTCATCCTTCCCCTGACCCATCCTGCTGCCTCACTACCCTATAGATGCCTCTTTAGAGAATGTCCTCAATATATCACAGGCATGTGAAGTTCTGTCATAGACTCCATTTCTTTGATGTTTAACCTAAAATGTGGCCTAAAGCCTCAAGACACTTAATAGGGGCTGTGTAGAGCACATGGTTGGTGGCCTGGGAGATGATAATAAAAAGCTATGGGCTTGCAGAGGAAGGAGAGATTGGGCTGGAGGAGCAGTAAGGCCTCAGGGATTGACCTGAGCCAATATTCGCCTGTATGCATCTAATCAAAAAAAAGCATACTTTCAGACTAGGCTTTGTTCTATTGGCCACCTTCAGATGTCATTTGTGTCCTATACACATAGAAGGTGTAATGCTACTTTCAACCCAACCTTAGTCACAAAGCCAATTTTTTTTTTCTCAAAAGCAATGATACTACCCCTTAAGGCATCCGTATGCCCTGAATCTTGAAAGTAAAACTTAAAAGTTCAAATCTTTGTTGCACCTAGAAACCAAATAAAAAGTTTCTTAGACAAGTAAAATTATGTTTGTAGTTTTTCCTGAATAGATTTAAAAAAAAAAGAAAGACCAAATAAACCATTAAATTTTGAGACATCTCGGCAATTCATACTATTATCTTTTTGTTTTATTTTCCCTTTAGGTGATATACTGCTTAATATGTAAGCATTTATTGCCATAGTGTCTCAGTACTTTATGATTTTACTTCATTACATTTTCTGTAGTTTACATGTTTATGTTCCTTCCTGACTTCCCCCACTATCCAAGACAACTCCCGCCCTCGTTTAAACTCCTCTCTCACATCATCCATACAAATGCTTCCCCGACACACCACTTTTTTTTAACAAAAGAACTATGGCCGTTGGCAAGCTATGCTAGGAGTTATAAGAATATCAATGGATTCACTGATAAAGACACTGACTATATGTCCCACTGGAGGTGCAGATAATAAATTAAAGGACAGTGTCTTCCCCAAGACATAAAAGTGTTCAATGGAAAGAGCCACCAACAATGACCAATCATTTGCCACTGGATAGGACAATGAAAATGGTAATGAGTGTCTCTCTACCACCTTTTTGCTTCTTTATCCTCTTCCTTCTTATCTGGACAGTTGCAAATACAAGCAAACTGACCGGTGGGAACTGCCCATGTGTTTATTCTGTTCAGCGAGGGAAAAAGATACCTCCAGCCCTGCTGGGTGACTAGTCTGAAGAGGATGGTTCTGCCACAGCTGCCTTCCAGCTGAAAGGCTACATGCAGGTCATCCCCCGGACCAGAAGTGCTTATTACTCATCAAAGGGACACTTGGAAGGAATGAAAGACAAGGTACTCCTTCCCTGCCCTGTCTGTCTACTTCTCACTTGGAACCACACTGGCATCTATGTTTTGATACTTTCACATTGAGAGTCTCCAATATAATCCTTTGATTTTGTTTTTTAGGGCATAAAGTTGGAACCTGGGAATAAAGGACAGGAAAGACACTTTTACTCTTTCCTCTTATTTCTCTCTTAAAAATATATAGTAATACATGCTTTGAGACTTTCATTTAGTCTTTTCTATAATTCTTTGCTTTACCCTTTTTAGTTCTAAATGAAAATTGGAGATAGACCAGAATCCAGATGCCTTACAAATTACTTCAAAGGGAAATCAGGAATTGTGCGTAAACATAGCATATAGTAGTTACTGAACTATTTTTATTTCTAACAAAAGCCTTGTAAAATGCGTTAGTTGTCTCAATTTAATATATAACAAAAACAGACAAAAAATAGAATGATTCCTTCAAAACTCATCATATTCATGGCAGAGGCAAAGCAAGAAACCAAGAATTCTTTGATCTGAATCCAAGAGTTTGTGTAGCTTCCAACGGGGGCAATGAGGAGAGAAAGTTGTGAGTACATGTCTTTGGACATAAAATGAAAACAGAAATATAACTTCTAGTCTATTTACTAATTCTCAGAGAATGCAGCCTCCAGTTTTAGAGTTTTCAAGTCTATTTCAGCATTTGAATGGTTTTAGCACCAGCCTCAGTTAAGCCTTCATTTAGATTGCTATCAGCAACATTACTATGTAGGAGATTTTTCTAACTAAAAAGAAATTAAATGCGTAGCTATCTTTTCCCTGTCCTTACCCCTAAATGTGCATTGCTGTTTCCTACTGTCTATAAAAGCAATAAAGCCATCACCAACAACTTCCACCTCAAACCGATGTATACCTTTATGACTTACTTCTTGGATATCTACCTTGAGAGCACTAAAGCTGTAAAGGAGAACCATAACTCAAACCCTTCCCTTAAAAAAAAAAGTATTCTTTAGCCTATGACAAAGGATCTGCTGTGAGAATGTTAAAGGCAAGATGATTGAGAAGTAGGAAGAAGAAAAATTAATCAGGAAAGAGGAGCATCAGACTATAGTAGAAAGATAAAATAATTTATGGCCTCTCTCAGAATTATCAGGTTTGGGTAAGTTTTCTGGATTATTTTTATCTTAATTCTTTGCAAATGTGAAGACATTTAACACTTTTATTACTAGATAAAGTATCTATCCAAGAGTGTGATCTTGTATTTAAATTGTAAAAAGAGCTTTCTCATTCTGTTTTCAGCATGTAATTGACTAAAATGGAACTAGCCTATTTAATTATTTTTGCTCCTTTTTTCCCTGTTACTTAAAGAAGTTAAAAAAAAAAACAAACCCTGAGAATTAGATTTAAATTTATTGTTTATAATTCATATTGGGGTTGTTTTTGCTGTTATTGTTTACAATAATTACCTTTTCCAACTCCATCCATATATTTATTCCCTCTCTTAGGCTCCTTTTTAGGGCTAAAAAATTAGTTGAGTTAGACTTAAATAAAATTAAATGAATGTAATATTTTTTGATTGAGAAAAAAAAAAAAGACCACTGACATTCTCTATGCTATTACTGACCCCTGTCACCACCACATTAATGCTATGACATGACCCAAAAGAGAGGCAGATTCTGTATAGGCCAATAAAAGTTCTTACGGACTCAGGTTTAATATCTTTATCTTCAATACTAATTTAAGCTAATTTGAGTTTATGACGTTTGGGGAGATTTGTGATCCACATGCAAATTATTAGATATGTTATTTTCCAGTAGGGCTCCACATAAAGGAAATGAGCATGATTCTGTGACTAGGCAGAGGTGAAACTTTATAAACAAAACAATCAAGGGTTGGAATGTGAAACTGTTTCTCAGAGATACCTTAAAATGAGTCAGATACTTACTTGTCCTGAGTGATCTAGTTGAAACATCTCTGGAGGCTGCATGATGAATTATATAACTCCGAAGGCTCTTCCCGTTCTTGCAATGCAATGATAAATCTCTGGGCAGAACATTAAGTTTATGTTCTCACAAAAGGGTGACATGGCCTTCTCCCCTTTTTATTCCAGTGAGAAATATATATATATTGAGAGATTTTAAGCTCTCTGTTACTCTTCTTATCTGAAGACAAGACAGATATGAAGGAGAAAAAAAATGAAATTAGATCCCTACCTTACACCAAACACAGAAATCAGTTCTATATGGATAAAAATTTATAGGTCAAATGCAAAACTTTAAAACTTTTAGAGCTCTATAGGTGAATATCTTTCTGATTATGTATCTTTTAAACAATAACTCAAATGTTCTGGCCATAAAATAAAATCTTGAGAAACTCAACTACCTTAAAACAAAGAACTTATTCTCATCAAGAGACCTTTCAAAAGCTACAAACTGAGAGAAGGTATTTGTAACACATATCACAGACAATATTGTTATTAGAGTATATGAAGAACTCCAAGTTAATAAGAAAAAGGCAAATAATCCAATAAACTAACAAGCAAAAGAAATGAAGAGGCGTTTCATAAGAGAGGTAACATACATGGCCAAAAACATTTTGAAGAGATATTCAAGCTTATTACTAAAAAATGAAATGCAAATGAAGACTACAAGGTACCATTTTATACTCATTTAACAGCAACAATTAAGAAGTCTGACAACATCAAATATTGAAAAGATATGAACCAACAGAATCACTTGTGCATTTCAGGTGGAAGTATTAATTGCTACATCCATTTTGGAAAAAAAAAATTGGCATATCTTGTAAAGTCGTATCTCTTGACTCAGCAATTCTACTCCTAGGCATTTACTTGTGCACAACCCAAACACTTACATTTTTGGGAACAGCAAAAAACCAGATGCTCACACTAGCAGAATAAATTATTCTGTAATATATTCACCCAATAGAACAGTTGATTATAACTACCTACGACAAAATGGATAAGTTTTGGTAACATAATATTGAGTGAGAAAGCATGTCTTGAGATTATAAAATAAGTGAAACTGAACAACAATTTTTATGCATATTTGAAAATTGATAAACACAAAATTCAGGCTAGTGATTATTTCTGGATTTGAGGGTGGTAGCACACAGGTGGTTTTATTTTTGGAAATAGTTATAGTTCTTAGATTGCATAGCAGGTTCATAAAATAATTAAACAAAAACTAATGAAAAATAAATAAATAAAGATAGCTGTGCCCAGACCAAAGATGATAGTGTTCATGAACCAACAATTCTGAATAACCAGATTTTGTGTATATGAGGTTTCTTTAAGCCCCCAAAAGAGAAATAAGTAAAAAAAATTTTCATAAATGGCTTATTTGTGCTTTTATATTATAAAGGATTATAAAGTATCTTACAAATTTCAATCACAGATTCTATACTTCATAATATTTTTATTTCCCCTTACACTTTGTCTCTTTTTAGTGTTTTCTGAGTTTATAGTTGGAGAAACAGGCAGAAAAGAAAATGCTTAAATGTTTTTCTCAAAAATCAGTGCTGAGCCTAGAAAAATGACTTCCTTGGCTTGTATCTCTATACCTAACTATACATCAGGAAATACTTCACCCTAATAAGCAACGTTAACATGCACACTTCTTTCAATTTGCCATTTTTGCTTAAGGGGCTACTTTTTTTTGTAATCAGTCTTTCTAAGGGGTTAATAGTTTTGTTAATCTTTTCCAACACCTGACATTTCCATTTGTTACTTTTCTCTGCTGTTTCTCTGTTTTCCATATTTTAATCTTGACTTTAGTATTTTCTTCTTTCTCCTTATTTGAGTTTCTTTTGCTTAACTTTTAGGAAGTTGATTTGAAACTTTTCTTTGTTTCTAATATATAACCATTTAAACTGCACATTTCTCTCTGAACATTGCTTTAGTTATATTTCAAAATCTTTAATACGCTATTTTTATTTTAATTTACTAAAAAATATATTTATAATAGACCTTGTGATTTCTTCGTTTCTCCATTGGTTATTTAAAAGTACATTATTTAGGTTTTGGAGAAACATGGCGGAGTGAGAGATGTCCCCAGATCTCTCCCCTTGAAACAACAATAAGCTAAACATCTAAAACTCAACAAAAAACACCCAAACTGTACACCAGCACTTCTGAGTATGGATTCTCCACATAAGAGCTACCACAAGTCAGAACCCTGGATGTCAGATAATAGACCAGGAGTAATAAAGAAGCTGCCTCTCGCAGCTGCCGGAGCTACCTGTAGGAGGAGGAGGAGAGAAGAAGGTGCGGCGAGTTCCCTGAACAGCCCTGCCTGAGAGAGTTGTGAGTTCCACCCAGCTGATGGCAGGGCCCGGTTATCAGGGCAGAAAGCAGATAAATAGATAGCAGAAAAACAACAGTTGAACTTTACCAGCCAGGGTTTCAAAACCAAGGCTAAGCCGCAGCCCAAAACTCCCAACCCAAAGGCCCCTCCCTTCATACCTTCCGAGACCAAACACCACAGAGCTCCAGGAGAATATGAGCAACTGCTACCGAAAATGTTGCTAACATTGACAATGACTGAAACTGAGGGTAGCGAGCATGATTAAATATCTATCAGAAAATAAAAAGAAATTATTAAGACTTTAGATAAAGCAGGGATCCAAGAGGCTTAGACGCCACCTACTGGAAACCAAAAGAAAAGCGTCTTCTTTGCAGTAGGCTAAAGAGAGACCTTTATATAATAAACTTTCTGGAAAAAAAGCAGAATACACTTCCATTAATGTCCAGGTGGTGAAATAGTCCATTAAACACCACGAACAACCAAGGTGTCAAAGAATCCCAGAAAGAAAGAGAAAAATCTCCAGAAAATAAGCTTACAGACATAAAAATAGGCAACTGAAATGGCAGAGACTTCAGAATGGCACTGATGAAAAAACTCAGTGAATTCTGAAATGAGTCTTATCAACAATTTCAGGAATTAAAAAAACAACTAGATGAGCAGAGCAAGGAGATTGAAACCCTCAAAAAGAACAGAATAGACCTGCTGGAGATAAAGAAAACACTGTAAGAGTTGAAAAATGAAAGAGCAAGCTTGGGAAATAGAGTTGGCCAAATGGAAAAAAGGATCAGTGATATCGAAGACAGAAATCTAGAAATAAATCAGAAAGAAGAAGAGAGAAACCGAAGAATGAAAATAATAAAAGAGAAATTCAAGAACTAGCTGATACCACCAGGAGATGAAACATAAGAATAATGGGCATTCTTGAAGGCGAGGAAAAGGAGTAGGGACTAGAAAGCATTTTCAGACAAATAGTGGATGAGAATTTCCCAAATCTAAGGAATGAGCTAGAACTTGGAATTCAAGAAGTAAACAGAACACCAAATTATCTCATCTCAAAAAGGCCTTCACCAAGACACATTATATTAAAGTTATCAAAAATCAATGACAAAAACAGAATTCTCAGGGCAGCTAGGGAAAAGAAACAGTAACTTATAAAGGAAAACCCATTAGATTATCCTTGGACTTCTCAGTGCAAACCTTACAAACTAGAAAAGAATGAAATCAAATATTTAAACCATTAAGTGAAAGGAAATACCAGCCTAGAATAATATATCCAGCTAAGCTCTCATTTAGATATGAAGGAGAAATTAAGACCTTTCTAGATATACAAAAATTGAGAGATTTCTCCACTACGAGGCCTGCACTACAGGAAATACTGAAAGGGGGCAGCTCACCTAAAAAAAAATAACAAAAATACATAATTAGGAGTAAAGTGACTATCAGGCAAATAGAAGCAGCGGAGTGCAACCCTTACTAAGAACAGGGCATTATAAGCTTAAATAATAAGAAGAGAATTGCTATAGCAAGATAGTAATGCACGGT